>NW_010284683.1:0-1193 GCF_000690775.1 Eurypyga helias
GAAGGGGGTGTCACTTCTCTTGTAAACCAACAAATTAAAGCAATGCCTGTGGACCTGATTTTTTGCTGATCAGCAAGTGGTGCCAATCCATGAATCCCTTCCCTCATGAGGAAGGCAGAGGCAGGAGGACTTGCTCCAAGCTTGTTCCAGAACCAGCAGCAATGCAGAAAGCCATGTTCCCTCTCTCAGCCAAGTGGAGCAGGAGCAGCCCATGAACATGTTCAGATCAAATACAGAGCTGTGGCACAGTGCATTGTGCGATATGTGCAGCTGAGCTGCCCTTCATGCGATTCTTGTTGCTGAAAAAAATCAGTAAGATGTTGAGAGAGGGTGGAAGTCAGAGTAACCATAGTGCTGAGGTAGGGTTGAAATTGTGCTGGGGAGTTCCAACCCAGCCTATGGCTACCACCTCTGAATATTTTTTTTGAAGAATCTTCTAAGAAAAAACCCCAGCCAACCTAGAAATGGAGGAGGATGTGGGAGCAGAAGCAAAGCATCTCTGAGTGGTGCTAGCTGTTCCTGCCAGCCTGGAAAGAGGGAGTGGATACACAATGGCAAAAGGAATGAATTCGTGGTTCTGAGCTGGAGGAGGATGCATGCTGATGAAGCAGAGGCTGGGAAAAAAGAACCACTTTGTCAGCCACGGCTATAAAGACTGCTGGATTACCAGGATCAAAGTGGGACACTGATGTGAGGAAGATAAATTAGTCACTGCTTTATGGAGAATGAGGGTCATTTTGCATTGATACTCTATCTGTGGAGTGAGGCTGCCTGTCACCTGATAAGGACTCATGCAAAGACCTTGAGAAAAACATCAGTCCATAGTGGCCATAAATTAACCTCTCTGAGAGAAAGTTTAAAATAGATGCAGCTGATGGACCCATATAGAGCTGCTCTCCCTTATGGATGGGCAGGGATCTCCTGGGCTCAAATGCAACATTCCAGTTGTTCCAGAAACTCTTTGTCAGTAAAGTCAAATTCAACAATTCACACTCTAAGTTCCTGTCAGGAGCCCCAGGAGGGGAGGAATCATCTGAACCTTGCTGTTAGGGTCTCATGACTGTGGTGTTACACGTCCAGTCTCCCCCCACACTCATATCCTTTTCAGCAGCACAGAGCTAATGTCAGCACAGTACTACTGGGAGAAATGCATTTCACAGAATCATATAATTTTTTGGGTTGGAAAAGACCTT
>NW_010284684.1:0-1193 GCF_000690775.1 Eurypyga helias
ATTCTGTGATTCTATGATTCTAGGGTCAATCCTGTCACCAACCCTACTTACAGATGTGACCAACCCTTTTTGCAATGACTTGCACGTAACCATCTGCTCTTGCTTCACTCAGTGTCCAATGCTCTTCACCCCCACATTAGTTCATTGAGGAAATATGTAAAGTACTTTCATACTTCTGGATTTATTGGGAATAAGGATTTAACCCAGATTCACTGGTTGCAACGAAGTCATGTACAGATATTGTCACCACAAGCGCAGTAACTTTTCTAAAGCACAGGGTTTGGGAGAGACGTTCCCTTTCAGTTTAAGAACAATAGGGAAAAAAGGAACTTATCACAAAAGCAACTCTACCTGACGGTCCTCCATGCCACCTTGAAAAGTTGTAACTAAGAGACTAGGCAAAGCGCTTGTTTTCCAGGATAGAGTATTTCTTGAAAAACCAAGACTTGAGATCACAAGGGTTTGGAACAGATGAGACTTTGCTCTGTCCAGATATGACCTGCATGTGACACCACCTCACCCTATGTATCAAGAATCTCTCCATTACTTTGTCATGGAATTTTTCCACAATACATTTGATTACAGTACAAGTGACATGCACTGCCTTTATTCTGTGGAGCACCAAGCAAAATAAACTGAACGGTGTTCTCATAAAAAGAGGGGTTAAAGAACGTATGGAGATTAAGGAAATTTAAAGTCAGCCCCATGCATCATAGGTGGCCTTAAGAAATGTCTCTGCATCGTAGTTCTGCATCACTGAAATGGGATAAGTTAATACTGACTTCCAAGGGACCAAAGTCCACTAACACAGATACAAGCCTCTGTGAGCTGAGAAATTATTCAGAAACTGAGAAATTATTGCAATGAATGTCCATCTAACAAGATACAACTATAAACTTTTCCACAGAGACACCAGCTAACTCGTGGGAATTTCTCCAGAGCAATTTTCTCACACCTTCACGCGACTGCTCTCAGATGGGTACGTCCTCCGCTCCAGGTAGTCACATCCCATAACAATTAAAACGTGCAACAGAACCACGATTCTGCCGTTAGCATCCTGCGTTTGTGGAGGACGGGGGTGATGTGCTAGAAAAATATTCCTCGGAAGGGCGTGAGGCAGAGCGTACTGAACGGAATTCACGGAGCAGGGATGATCAGACCCGAAGGGCGTGCAGACGGCTCCGACTTCCACT
>NW_010284685.1:0-1188 GCF_000690775.1 Eurypyga helias
GAGATACTTAAAATAACTTCTAAGTAGAAACTGGACTTAATATTCTTTCCATTGCTCAGTCTTCTGACAGCTTATCAAGCCCTAAATTTTTCTACTTACATTATCAGCCTAATCCAGTTGGCCTAAGCTTTCTAATTTTTTGTAGTCATAGTGTTTTCCTCTTTCATAATTGTATGAAACCCATGTCTCGTTTTGCTCCTATTCATCCTGAGTCGTCATTTTCTGCTCTTCCCACTACTTTGAACATTACTTCAAAGCTTTATGGCAAATAGGAGGATAATGCTATCTGCAAATCTCATGTGACTTGAGTATTCTCTGTTGATACTGCTATGCTTAGTTTCTCATTCCAGGTTTACGAAGACCTTCGTGCAGGAGAAAAAGGGGGGTGGTGATAGAATTGAAAAGGACCTTTTCACTTGCCTTATCAAATGTAAATTTCAACTCAACTACACTATAAACATTTTTGAAGAGAGAAAAATCTACAATAGTGTAAACTATACATTTGGAAGTGAAAATGAAACTTCAATAGTTGTCAAGAAAATCTTGTTTCAGAAATTGGAAAGGTGGGTTAAATTTAGCTGCACTGGAGACTCTCGTTAATGTGACAACACAAATTCTTCTGCTGGAGATCCAGCCATGGGGAGGGAGAGCAGGAATTCTGCACTTCAAGTAGTGGGATTTCTTAATCTTTAGGCAAGGATACCATCACCCATTATAGAGACTATCCTGACTGTTAACAGTGAGCTGTGCTCTTGTGCAGCTGTGATTAAAGAAGAAGGAAGATGGCAAACAAACAGCTCAGAGATCAGCACAGCTACTGTCTGAGACCATGTTTATCTATGCTGCCTTTTCTATGAGTTTTCCATAAGAAAGTCTTCCCCACTCTGGCAAGCACTTATGCATCCATTAATTCAGTGGGATGGTCTTGTAGGCCACAAATGTAAGGATAAAATCTGGACTTGACTGAGATAAACAAGGGTTTTCCAAAGTGTAACTGTCCTACATATATGCTCTGCATACAGCTAAGGAAAAGGTGATGAGCCCAAGTAAATCTACATAAATTGCATTGTTAAACTACTTTGAAACAGTGCTCAATAATCTGGGGCAGTGAACTGGGATGAGAATAACCCTAGGGTTTGATGTTGAAGATAATTCTTCGCTATGAGGGTGGTGAGGCAGTGGAACAAG
>NW_010284686.1:0-1191 GCF_000690775.1 Eurypyga helias
TTGTCTTCACTTCCCCTGCCCTTTCTCCACACTTGAAAGGCTGAAGGATTCATACTGTAAGCTGTAGCAAATGCTACAATTGCTGGAAACGCGTATTCATCCCATCCATCCCCCTCTTCCTCCCTCCCCTGCCCTGTCCCCAGGCTCAGAGACAGGGCTCTTCCTGGAACCCAACGAGCACGAGCTGCAGCTCTTGTAAGCTGACCTGCAACCAAGGTTCTGCCACATCTCCCCGTGCCTTGTCCCAGCCCTGGCATGGAAGGCAAAAGGCGAGAGGAGGATGATGGAGACAAGCAACGCCTAGGCCAAGCCTACCTTTTGGCATGCGCCTTAGGATGCTGAACACCACGCTCTGGTCAATGAGGCCTTTCGCCCGGAAGAAGTGCATGCTTGGAGGAAACTGTCCCTTAGCTGTGGCTGTTGCAACCTCCTTCTTCTTGAGGTTTATGAGCTTTGTACTGAGCTGCTGTTCCTGTCTACTCAGCACCAAATTGCCACCAGTCTGATGGGCTTTTTCCTCTTGCATTAGGGAGTCACGGTCCTTCCAGAGTGGGATGGGAAGGCAGAGAGGAGCCAAATTCAGGAGAAGGTATGCCAGCCTTATGCCTTGCCCAGATGGAGGCTTCATCTTCTCACTGCACCTGAGTGGGGATAAGAAAATTGGAGCACTAGCGTAGGTCAGAAGGTGAAATCTTAGCAATGACCCACTGGGACCTTTAACTGCTGGCCCATCCTGCAGAGGTAGTGAGCTAATTGGATGTTCAGTACTGGGGGAGCATCAGGTACACATGCCCCCCTATATTTAGGATGATGCATTTGCCCACTCCCGGTGATGCTGTCTGGGCAGGATGGAGAGGAGCTGTTGCTCCCCAGATCAGGATGGCAACACATCGTGCAGACCTGTGGTGTGGCAGAGGTCTTGCCCCGCATCAGGGGAGCGATGAGGTCAGGACTCTGGGTTGCGAGTTGGGATTGAGCACCCTCAGAATAAGGGGGGCTGATGACAAGGTGCCAGCTGTGCTGCTAGCATCCTGGGGGGTGGGGAGGGGAAGCAGAGGGCAATAGTACCTGAGATCCTTTTGGGTTTTGCCTGGGATAATCAGACCCCTTCAGTCAAGAAGGATTCCCTACAGTCAAGACAAGACCTTGTTGCACCCCTGCAGTATATTCCAGCTACCGAAGGGGTTAATT
>NW_010284687.1:0-1194 GCF_000690775.1 Eurypyga helias
TTTTTTTTTTTTTTCTTTGTGCTGTTGCCCATTGGGATAATGAGGGCATTTCTCCTTTCAGCTCCTTATGGCCCTTACCTAGGCTTAGGATGGAGCTAGAGTTGTGTATGAAAGATGTGTGTGGTGGTGGCACGTGAACTATTGGGTCTAAACTTCAGGTTTGCCACTGGGCCGTGGAATGTATGTGAGGAAAATACCTTAAACTATTAAACTGTTTAAGGGTCCTTTACTGCGTGGTCAACTTTCTCTTTCCTAACTCTTCAGATTTGGGACGTCCTAATGGAAATCTTCAGATGAGAACTGTCCTAACAGAAAAGTTAGTCTGCCTTGGAAAGGGGCCTTGAAAGTAGTTAGAAAAGCATGGACATCATGTAGAAGAAAGTGGAAAGCTGGTGGTAGTGTGAATCAGAAGATAAGGATGGTATAAAGTTGGCATGGAAGCAAAAAGTTGCAAGGACACGTGTGGCTGGCATACTTAAGGTTAGTAAACACATCTTTTTAATTGGATTAGGAATAAAAGATATCTTGGGAATAGTACTGGTCTGTTGCTGGAGGGAGAATAAAACTGGGGATAAAAAAGCAGAGCTTACCAAGCAAAGTATCTGTCCTGTATTTGCAGTAAAGGTCAGATGGTCATTGTGTGATGTTGACCTGGCTTTCTGTTCCGGCAGTGTAAGGGTTGTCACACAGCATCATCAAGGTGTATACTTCTTAGGTGGTGGGGTGGGGGTGTCTCAAAGCTCCATTAACTCAAGAACTGTACAAAAATTGACTGAGGACTTGTTTGATTATAATCTTGAAATATATACTTAAATTATGGTGAGACTTTGCTTGGTATTTGCATGAGAGTTGGAATGCAGAAATTAGGATGATGCAAAGTTAATGCAGCACTTGGTATTGCTGGAAACACTGGTAAGATTAAGTCTCAGGAAGTGTTTCTGAGCAGCCACTCGTTCCTGAGTAGTGAGTTGTCAGCAGGATCTATTGGGGTTGACTCTTGGCTCAGAGACATTTAATACTGCTACTGGTCTGGCAGGAAGAACCAGCCATGACAGGTAAAAACAGGTAAAACTTTCAGTGGAGGACAGAAAGAGTCCTGGATTAAGGGGACAAAGTTATGCGGGACCATGGGACAAAATTGCTCTGGTGGCAATCTCACAAAACTATTGTGGTTTTACCCCAGCCAGCAATTAA
>NW_010284688.1:0-1189 GCF_000690775.1 Eurypyga helias
GTGCTCCCGCCAAATAGCTAAGCCAGGTTTCATTACGCAGGAGCTGGAGCTCTCTCTACGGTCTCTCCCTGCACTGCAAATCCATTCCCGATCCTGCTGCTTCCGCAGCGTTACCTGGATTGCAGAGACGGGGCGGGAGGCTGGATCTGCAACACAACACCTACTCATGAACAGGCTCGAAAAGGCCCCCCTGGAACCACTGCCAGAGCAGAGGGACGCGCAGGCCGCTCCGCAATCACGCCCAAAGACGCAGCCGTAAAAATAAAAGCTTTTTATTTGTTTTTTTAACATACCATTACAGAAACATCTGAGTAACATTCTCAACAGGACGGGCAGCTCTGCGGCCCCAGGGGCGAGCGCAGGCAGCCAGCTCCGGGGTCTGCCATGCTGTGCTCCCAAGCTGCCGCTACCCTCGGTGCACGACAGCCCGGTCCTGGCCCTCGCCGGGGAGACCCGGCCCTCCCAGCGTCAGGGCGTCACCTTTTTGTAGGTAATGTGGAGGTGCTGAGTCATGGGCTGCGTAGTGGTTGCCATTGAGACAGTTTGTTCGAGTTTCCCATCAGAATTGAGCCTGAATTTTCTGGTGATCTAAAAAACGGGTAGGAAAAGAAAAAACAAAAATCAAGCAAACAGCATCCGCCGGCTTAATTCTCTGCCTGCGCTTTCCACCTTCCCTTTGCCATCCTTGTGTTGGCTGGCAAGGCACCACGCGCAGAAGAATACGCTCACCACAGCTACGTGAATAAACAAAGAGGAGTTTTCTCTCCTAAAGAGGGCAGCCCTTCCAAAATACCGTCTCCAAGACCATCATCCACAGAGCAACACAGTGTCCTGGCACTTCGACTGACACCACCTTGGCACAGGCAGGCCAACATCCCTCCACCACAAGAGGAGCTCCCGGCTCAGCGAGATGCTCTGCGCTGGATGATGTCTCCAGAGCAGCCTCCAAACCCACCCGGGCTCTCGGCAGGGCTCCACACTGCGCCAGAGCAAGGCCTCGCTCCTGCCGCACGGGGAGACAGGAGCCTGCCGAGCCTTGGCTGGCAGCTGCAGCCAGGCCAGGGTTCTGCCCCGGGGGCAGGGGGCAAGAGCACTGCTGTCCGAGCGGGCTCGACAGGCGACACTCTCCCATTCATCCCTTCGGGCAGGCTGCGAGTCTGCCTCCGTGTGCTGGTTTCAGTCAGGACAG
>NW_010284689.1:0-1197 GCF_000690775.1 Eurypyga helias
CATGAGGTTGGCAGTGGCCCATGTCATGAGGTGACAAAGTCCCTCTGGATGGTGTCTCTTCACTCCAGCATGTGGAACACACTGCACAGCTTTATGTGGCTGGCAAATATTTTTTGTAGGACAAGTTATTACCTACACTATTAGTCATACCAGAATAACCATAAAAATAACAAATAAACTTTATAGCACATAGTCATCATATTGTGAATTAATGGTTTTTATTCCCATGAACAAAACCAGTGAATAAAAATTCAAAACTACTAAATAAAATATCCAAAATACTGACCCAGTTAAAACACCCTCTGAAATTTATAGTTGTTTACCACTATCAGATTTAGACTAAAGTAATTATGCTTACTGAAATGTGCATGACACGGTCTGGCTATAGTGGAAGCCCACCAACTCAAAAAAAAATACTGAGTACAAGGAGGATCCACCACTTCTCAACTGTTTTTAAATTCTATCCAACTATTAAGTACATCCCATTGTTTGAAATAGCATATAGCTGAATATTATGTGAAAAGGTTTTATAACAATGACCTGAATAGAACTGCAAAGATGGGTATTTCTGAGAAGTACTGTTAGATCTGGGAAAGCCTTTAGGAATCCATAGGTGAGGTGAATTTATCCCATCTCCTCAGGCAAAATACACAACCTGTCTTTACCAACTAAAATTCATAGTAACTGTGATGGAATCGATGAAGTTCAAAACAGTGATTCAAAAATATACTGACAGATCTCACTGTAATTGTAAACAGAAAATGAGATTATTTTCTGCTGAAATACTTCTGGAATCAGTTCTTACCCAAACTTTATTTAAATAACATTAATTGAACAGTATGTCATGACTTTAAATTTGAAAAATATAGAGAGTGCACATGAATATGTGTATTTACAGGAAAACATATAAACCAGAATTACAAGAAATGTTTAGGTAGAAAAGCTTTCTCAGTATGTGACTTCTTTTCTTTTTTGATCCTGAAAGGAGTAATTACGAAAAAAGTTTTACCAGCATCTTTGTTAGCTGAATAATGGGTATTCCAAGATTCTTACCTCATTTCAAATCTGAATTAAATATATTGTTAATATGGTCATGGTTTAACTCTGTTCAACAAAATACCGTGAAGCTGCCCTCACAAGTCCCCCCTCCCCTACTCTAGCTGAGGTGAAGGATCAGAGGAAAAAGACAAGAAAGCT
>NW_010284690.1:0-1179 GCF_000690775.1 Eurypyga helias
TTTTTTTTTTTTAAATTATGTTTTTGGGGAAATCTCACATTCAGTAAAAATGAACCTGACATTCTTCAGTTATTGTGCATACTTCGCAATAGTAATAGAGAGCAGCAGTCAGTCTGGACAGAAGGAACATGAATATTCACCAGGCCAGATCATGAGCTGTGGCACGAACGGATGCACACCGTTACACAAAACGCATGTGCCCATTTTTTAGGGGAACGGTGGTCACTCATCTATTTCTTAATAAGGCAAATTTCTTAATCAAGTAAGAAATCATTTGATGTTGTATTTGTCACTCTGTTTTCACTCCATCTCTCTGTGTCTTTCCAAATCACGCCAGCTTGGTAACAGCACTCATTCTCTAACAAAGAAACTGGGATTTATTACGCAGTGATGTGGGACACGACCTGCACCACATGCAAACCGGGGAGAATCTCCCCGTCACTTTGCACGTGAACCCTGAGCTCAGGCAGCTTGACCCGTCGTGCCTGTGCACAGCCTGGTACATCACCAGGACGTGGCAGCTCACCGTGGGGTTCACACAGCTGAAATTACTTCTCCCTTAAATTGATTTTCCCAGTAAGCACCTGAACCCACAGAACCCTCTAATTCAAAGCTCAGAGAGCTCTTTATTTTAAATTGTAAGATGTTTAATAGAGGCCTCCTACCTAATGTGGTGGTGCATTATTAATATATGCCACTGAGTGCCCCTCCTGTTGTCTGTGCTGCCTGAGCCTCTTTAAAAAACCTCACAGCATCAGATAAGCCAGGGAAAAGCAAAGCAAAGGGCAAAGCATAATAAAAAATGTCCTTAACGAAGTGACAAACCACTCAGGGCTTTTACTGTAACAGCATAATTATGTATGTGTTTTCACATACCTGTACGATATCAGAGAAGGGATTATTGAAATATTCATGAGTTACTTGACTTATCTGTATCTCATACATGAAAACGGTTGATATAAGAACAATTACATAGAAAACGTAGCTATTTATAGCAAGAATGGCCGAAAGTTACTACTTCATGGATAATGCTCACGGAGTGATTCAAATGTTGTTCTTGGCAGGGTGCAGCCTCTTACAGGCCAAAGCGCTAGTCCCACCCCTGCACCTCTTCTTTGAGGTCTACAGAGATGCTCTACTGCCTTCCCCAGCACAGAAGGGGACCATGGCCTGGCAGCT
>NW_010284691.1:0-1196 GCF_000690775.1 Eurypyga helias
AGCTGGGCCTAAACCACAACAACCACTCAAAATTTTTCTGGCACCAATGAAATACTGTAACCTTGTTATAATTATTAATATTAAATAAATAAATGACAATGCATGTTTCATCAAAGAAGAATTTGAAATTGTAACAACCTAATTTCACCAAAAAGAATTTCAAGGCACACTTGCAACAAGCCCACTACATTACTTGAAAATGTATTCAATACCAAAGCCACTACAACGGCACAGTTTTACTGAACCAATTATGCAATCTAGGATAAAGGCTTGTATTTTTCCATAACCACCAAGCTAAACACAGTCCCCTCTTCACAAAGTCCCCTCTTCACACATCAGACCTGGCTACAACGTTCCAAATCACGCAAACAAAACAAAACAGTGAACTACAACCTTAAATTATAAAATTAAGCCACATCCAGGACACCAGCAGCCACTAACTGCCTTGAAAGCCAGTCCAATCCTTCATAAAGTCCTGTCCCACTTCGGGCATCACAACCTTGAATATACCAGCTACGGCCACAGCAGAGTTTGTGAAGACTAAGCAGTTCTGTGATTTCTTCTACTGACAGAGCACCTGCTACATCCTGCAACAAAATCAGATACAGACTCAATTATTGTTCTGTATTATGTTTGAGTAATTTTGTTTTTAATTGATGGCTTAGACAGAAGCTACAGATCATGTAAAAGCTTTCCAAACACAAAAGCTAAATAAAACAATTACGCATTTACTACTTGTTACTGTAAAACATAAACTGGTTGTTAGTGTTTAGTAGATTCAACATGACTTGTTTTACCAGCATTAAACATAAGGAAAACATGTACATTTTACACTTTCCACATTACCATTCTCTACCCATAGCAGAGAGTTCAGAAAGTTGGAATTTGATACACAAACTGAGGAAAAGAGTAAAAAAGGGGAAAAAAAAATCTGGTTATACCTGTTTATTAGCAAAGATCAAGAGCAAGGCATCCCGCAATTCCTTCTCTGTTAACAGTTTTGCAAGTTCGCTGTGTGCTTCACTGACCCTGTCTCTGTGACTGCTATCAACAACAAACACCACCGCTACGAAAGAGAGAGAGATGCATTTTGCACACTTTCAAATATAAACTGCGAAATTAGCTTTCAATTTAAACAATTCTTTTTTTCTAGCAGGCATCTATGGGAGGTTGTTCTGGATTCAGCCAGGAAAGGG
>NW_010284692.1:0-1175 GCF_000690775.1 Eurypyga helias
TTTTTTCTTTTTTATTAGCCAGCTAACACAAACCATCCTGCCTCCTATAAAGTCTCCTTCTAACTACATACCGTAATAATTTTCCACTAAGCCTTCTTCCTCACCTGTTCACTTATTTTGTCATCACTTTCCTAACACTGAGTAAAGTTATTACTAATTAACCACACTTAGGGTTACACACATGTGCAAAAAGGCAACATGCATTTAAATCTGTAACAGACATCACAGCACTCCTAAGCCTTACCTATCTATAGCAATAGCCAGTACTTTTAAAAACTCCTGATGTAAACATGCAGCATGTACAACTTCTATCCAGACTGCATCAACGCTGCTGCTTAATTAGCTCCACTCTGCAGTCCGCACTGTCGCTTGGACTGCAGTGAGATTTTAGTGAGATCCATCTATGCTTGCTGAACAGACTGAGGTCTGAAGCCAAAGGAAGGTTGCTTAAGTATCTGTGACACACTGAGAATGCTGCTGATTCTTACTGGATTTTGAGCTGCTTCGGCAAAAAGACAGAACTGCAGAGATTTTGCACGTCTGCCCTCCTAGCATAAGACCCAGCAGGAGCAGTACACTCTGATCGTAGTGAGTTCTAGGATCCATCCAGGATTAAATTTGTCACATGTGAAAAACCTGCCTTCCTCCTGTTTCACTTGTGATGAACAGAGAAGTAAATTTGTCTAAAAGAACTTCTGGAAGGAAAGGGCATAAGCAGACATCCCCTGGAGAACAGGATGGGCAGACTACAGAGCATGCACAAAAGAAATGGCCTGGCTGTCTGGTAAAATATGTCTCCAGCTGTGTAAGGCCAAGTATAATTTCTCTGCGTCCTACAGAAAGTTGTGGAAGTGATTCCTGCATGCATATGTGCTGTGATACCTGTTTGATGAGAGTATCAGGGGTTGAAAGAAGCAACTTCAACCTTGGTTACCTGCATGTTTTTTAGCCACAGTAATTGAAGTACCTACTGGTTGAGAAGCAAAGCCTGAGACACATAAAACAGGCTAACCTGAAAACATGCTAACAATTCATCATGTTTGTTCCTGGCTGGATTCACATTATTTTATATTGCTGCATGGCTAGGAAACAGGAATTTACCCTGTGTGTAAGTCAGGAGGTCTTGAAGCTGCTAGCCCCTGGCTGAAGGACTAATTTCCACTGTAAACTAATCA
>NW_010284693.1:0-1194 GCF_000690775.1 Eurypyga helias
GGTAGGTTTTTTAGGTGGCACATGAGCACTGCACAGCCTTTCACTGTGTCTGTGGGCAGAGGCAGACTTAATGTGAATTTGTGGTGTGTAAGCATGACAGCCCTCTATAGTCTAATTAATTTCTTACAAACTGAAAACATCTACATTCCTCTTCCAGTGGTAATAGAGCTTTTTATTATTATTGTTTAGAAATGAGTATAACTTTGAGCTTCATTAAAACCAAATGTTTAATTGCATTCATGGGTATCAGATTTATTGATTTACTTAACTTTCCCTGTATAGCACAGCAGAATAATGTATCACAGTTTCATATAATGCTGTCCTAGCCAAGTTTTACTTCAGCATCACAATTTCCCAGACAAGTATGCATTGATGGTTTATGTTGGCAGGGCCTTTGCTTCTGCTGACAAGTTGGAAAAGAAAAATCCCATTTATATTTTGAGATTTCCTAAAGCCTGTTGATTTATGAAATACGACTGGCCTTTCATTAGGTTTTGTTTTGGTTTTTCTTTTTAAGAGAATAAAATATCCCATTTGACTTTATCGACAATTTAAGTAGTGGAATTATTTCATCAAATTGCGTTTCTCTAATGGAGCGATTCCCAGCACCCTAAACAGCAATTAATAACAAATTAATTATTTAAGTTAGTTTCAATTTCTTTTTCTTTGGGACTGGAGGAGGTCTCCGGTCACAGGCCATCTCAC
Source organism: Eurypyga helias (assembly GCF_000690775.1). Classification (NCBI taxonomy): domain Eukaryota; kingdom Metazoa; phylum Chordata; class Aves; order Eurypygiformes; family Eurypygidae; genus Eurypyga; species Eurypyga helias. The sequence goes on from NW_010284693.1 coordinate 706, forward strand.
ATACACATTCCCCATGTGTCCGTATGGCGTATGATGGCGTACAGTAGGCAAGTATCAACGAGTCGTTCGTGTTTGGAGCTGATTAGCAGTGATGTGGATGTGGTTTATTTGGTGCTGACCACCAGACATGAGCAGGGTTCAAACTCTGTTGAGAGGTAGAGTAAAATATTAGCTCAGGCTCCAGTTGGCTTGGAGCCTGTGAGCTGATGTCTGGACATACTGTATGGTATAGATTTTTTCCCTTTCCCTCTCTGGATGAAAAGGACAGTGTGATAGTTTTAGATGAGGGTTGGATTGTCTCTTGTCTTTCCTGCCCAGCTCATTTGCAAAATATTTTTGCATTCCCAGAATCAGTATGGTTTGGGACCGGGGAAAACACAGATGCCATAAATTAGATACCTAGAGACCCAAAAATGTATATTTTATTTATTTTTTCTGAATATTTATAAGCTTGGGAATTCTGGTAGTCTTTTGCCTGGTAGAGGTAGT
>NW_010284694.1:0-1197 GCF_000690775.1 Eurypyga helias
CGCCGCGTTTGCCAGCGGCTAATCCCGTCCCTTGGGAACACTTCCCACATGAGTCACGTCATTTTCTGTAGCGAGCGAGTCGTAGATTGAAGGAGTTGTGGTTTAAAGAGTTATTTGGAACGGCTGGCGGTGTCGGAAGCGTTTATGGGAAGGGTTTTCCAGAGTGTGTAAACACACCACGGTCAGCTTTTTCCAGCTGTTCGAGGAGGATTCGGTCGATACGTTGTGCTACAGCCCAGGCACGTTGTTGGGGCACGTTGTTGACGTTAATAAAAGAGCGTTTCACCCAGTCCTGTCTGGTCGGTTGGTCTGGTCTAGCCCAGGTGGAGCCGGGGACCCCAAACCAGCAGGGAACGGCCTCGCTCCTCGGGCTCAGTCTGCGCCCGTCGTTAGTCAGCTGATCCCGGGGGGATTTGGGCTGCGTGGGAGCCCTGTTGCTGGTTTCTTAACAAGGTCTTTGGGGCCAAACCCTTTGCCAGGTGCTGGTCAAGCAACGCTCAGTATCACCGGGTAACCGCGAGGTGTTTAAGGATCCGTAAACCCCGACGGACTCACCTGCTCGCATCGTGGCTTCCAGCTTCCCTCACGGAGTGGAGCCGCACGGCAGCAGCTGTGGCCACCAGCGCCCGAGCTGGGCCAACCACAGCCCCCTGCTCGCCCACCAGAGCCCTCCTACCCCATCAGAGCTAACGAGCCTTTGCTTCCCTCTGTGCTGATTATTTAGACCACACCTGAAGCTCGTAAGCACAAGGGCCCTGCTTTAAAAACCCAGCAAGGGGACAGGGAATGGGATGCCACGGGTACTGGGAAGCAGGAATAATGGATCACCTGGCAAAGGCAGGCTCACTGTGGATCTGGTTGTGTCTTATGGTGGTTTTAAGCTAAATTTGTTATTAATTGTGCTTTATGCAAATGAGCAGCACCTTGTAACATGTATTTGGTGGAAAAGGATTTCTAGGAACGTCTTTTCCCGCAAGAAGCCAGTCCGAGTGCTCTGGGCTCAGCCCTCCAGCCCTGGGGCCAGCAGAGATGCCGGCCGGGCTAGTGTCTACTGGGGGTGGGGGCGCAGAGCCCTGCGTCCTGGGGAAACGGGGCTCCCGCTCTCGCCCTGCGATTCCCGGGAGGAAGGGGGAGACTGGGGGCATCCCTCGAGGGTTACACGGTTGGGTGGAGGAGGAGGAAGGGGGCAGCTGCCCG
>NW_010284695.1:0-1196 GCF_000690775.1 Eurypyga helias
TGATTCTAGGATTCTATATCCTTTATCACACACATCTACAGGAGGACGGAGAACACTCCCAGCACAAGAGATGTTTACGTCCCATTAGAGAGACCAGCCACAGGACAGAAATCTGGCGGTACCACTGCAGTTCCCCTGCTCACTGAACAACTGAAATAGTTCACGGCGGTTTTTGTTTTGAAGAATTCTTTTTTTTTTTTAGGAGCAACTAATACTGCTGCCCTACTTTTTAGAGATAAATTAGAATTATGTGGTCACTTTTGTACTAAAAAAGAGTATTTGTGGAAGTGAAGTTAAAAACCCCAAAATTATGCAGATGGATCAAAAATTGTTCTTCTTGAGAACCTTCTTTGTGTCTGGGAAGGTGAGAAATGTCCTGCCAGCGGAGTATAAATTAGGGGGCTAAAACATCTGCAGATCATCAATGAAGTTACTCATCCCCCTAAAACCAAAATAAATATTATATTATGGGCAATTGGTGAAAAATAAATACCACTGTTCAGAGGCTGGTATATTTGAGCAGGATTTAGAGGGTTTTTTTTTCAGTCAGGCTAAACAGAACTTCCTCTTTTTTCCCCTGAGGGAAAAAGGTCATTCTGAGTTGTCCAGACTGTGGGACGTGGCACAATGATTTTAGCCCACGGGTTTTTAAAAATGCCATCTGTTTTGGAACCAGCTGAGAAGAGACTGTGAGCAGGACAGTTTTACAGGGAATGAGCACGTAACTCTGACTGCCCGTCTTGTGAAACAGTTATTCCAAAGTTCAATTATCCATCTCAAATTTTCTCCCCCTTAATGCAATAGCATTGCTCCCACAAACGTCTGTGTCAGAATACATGGTCACAATTTCCCTTGTGCCTGGAAACAACAAGCTTCCCAGGAGTGACTTTCCTAGAATCAAAAAAGGATCCTGGAATGACCTAAAGATTCTAGTCTCCAGGATTTCTCCCCAGTACAATTTTGTACCCTCATCCCTGCATTGCTTTGGAGGGCTCCACTCCAGGATTCCCTCAAGGAGCATCTTTATAAACACTCTTTTGACTGAAATGCAGGAGATTTTGGAAACCTGCAACCTCGCCAGAAGGACACAAATCCAGAAGTGCTGAAAATGTCTGTATAGATGGCAGCACTTTCAACTTGCTCTAACTCCATCTACACTGCGGTTATAATGGCACAAGGAATTACACTCCAAGATA
>NW_010284696.1:0-1197 GCF_000690775.1 Eurypyga helias
GATTCTATGATTCTTATCACTTGTTTTGCTAATGCTCCGGCCAGACTTTAACCATAACCTAACAAATGCCCATTTATCAGCCTGTTCCACTACATTGATTTTGTGGCTTAGGTATTACTCTCAGTTCAAAACGTTTTCTTTCTTGCTTATTTTAACTTTAGTGCTCTTAATACATGTTTTTAGACATCTGCTGCCTTATTTACAAATTTAAGGAAAGAAAGGGAAACTAACAGAGAGACTTCTGACTAGGTTATACTTTAAGCACTGAACTTTACAACTACAACACCTTCCTCTTGCCAACAATCTCAAGAGTCCACAAGTGCATACATTTCCTAGGCATAGCCTGAATTCATCCGAAATCCCAGAGTGGCTATGCTCCTGTGCACGCCCCAAAGTGTCACCTTCAACCCTATTTTATAGAAGGTGGTGGCACCACCACAGCTTTGTGAGAGAGAAGCAAGCACTGCCCAGTTCTTCTGAGGAAGGATTAGAGAGGCACTTGTAGGCAAGGAGGACTGCAAGGTCTGACGGTGGCACCAGCCAACACCTCTGATGCACTCAACTAAGGTTCGGAACAAGGCCAACAAGATGTCAGATACATGCTGACAGCTGGCAATCGGAAAACACGCTGGCCCTTACTCCAGTTCCTGGGGAGCTGCCAGCCCACATGCTGCACCCACGGTGTGGCCTGGCTCTGGGATCCCAGTTCAGTGGGAAAGCTGTGCTTGACTTGGCTTAGTCCATGGATCACTAGAATCTGATCATCACTTCAGTGATGACCACAGAGCTTCTAACTTGATGCATCTTCATCTAACTTGATGAAAACCTCCTAGGTTTCCAAATGCACGTTTTTTTTCACATGACACTAGAGTGTGTAGATAAACTTGCTAACACAGCACAGACCGTTTTAAAGGATACATTCAGGATTTTTGCTGCTTTTTCTCTTGTGCTATTGCAGAGCCATTACATACCATAAAACCCATGCTCTGGTGGCGAGTTTACCCACTCGTTGTCAGCAGCAGGACAAAGGCAGAGGAAAATAAGTTACAGGAAAGTCTCTCAGACGCTGCAGGAAGGCTGTGAAGAGACTGCTTGGAACGGGAAGGCTTTAAAAGAGGTGTTCATACTGGCAAAAAAGGAGAGGAAGGGCACAGGCGAGGTAGCGCGGCCGCCAGCCCCTCAGTGCCGGGGCCGCTG
>NW_010284697.1:0-1197 GCF_000690775.1 Eurypyga helias
TCCAGAGGTGCTTTCCCACCTCAGCCATTCTGTGATTTTGTGGTGAAAATCCTCCTGTGTTTGAATTAGTTGAGGAGAAAGGGAAGTGAAGAACAAAAATATCTAGAAGAGCATTCCTCATAATCAGAATTAATTTAAAATATAAGATGTACACTTCTCTGAGGATGTTCAACATGATATGATAGCTGGAAATGTGTGAGACCTTGACAGTTCCTCATGACTCTTGTTCATTAAATAATCTAGGGATATCCTTTTGCTCATCCTCATTTCCTCTTGTTCTCTCCAAGTATTGTCATGTATCATTCTAAGAGGTTATTAATAAAATTATATGTCAGATTACTAAACTGGATTTAGATACAAAATAGAAACAGTGGAACAAGGAATTATATATGTATCTGAGAAAAGGCTGAGAATAACATGAAGGAGGTCTAGGGCTCTTTAGATTTTCCTAAAGTGTTAGTTCACATCTGGATGATTACATCTGAATCTTCTAGATATAGCAGATTAAAAATTATCTCCTTTGAAGTGAGAAAGGTTTTATGTTCATGCAGAGGGAATAAAATGATTGATTTAACTGTAGAACTGATATAAGGCAAGACTGTGTATCATTGCCAGCTCCTTTTACCTATTATCTGAAGAAAATAAAAAAATCATCTACTTTCAAAATACAAGATTTATTGGTAGCAAATTAGAAAATATGTTTGCTCAGAGACAAAAATTCAGCCAGCACAGCATCACTTATGAGGTAGAGCAGTTGTGTAATTTCAGAAAGACTAAAAAAATGCCCAAAGACTAGGAGGGGAAGCAGTAGATTTTTGCTGAGAGACAACAAAAAGAATGATGACAATTAAGTCCACTGAAATGATAAAATTATTGTTATGTAAATATGAGGGTGAGTTGGAATGTACTGAACCCTTAAAGCAGGTGAATACTAACTTTTTAAGGGATTTTAAATAGAACTCAGGGAGTCTATGTCTGGAATTACAACTGCCACTTATGGGAAGCTCAGTCACATTTTGAAAAGCAAAGATATTAGCATAAAGTATGAAATGAAACAGCTGCACGTATTGGTCTTCAGCATTTTACTTTATGCTTTTGTGACATGAATGTGAAAGGAAACAGGACATTCAAAAGATTTTTGCCAAACTGAATTGTTACAAACGATTGCTGTGAGCCAGCTATGGCTTTTTTTTTTTT
>NW_010284698.1:0-1183 GCF_000690775.1 Eurypyga helias
TCGCTCGCACGCACAAGATCTCTAATGGTGCCCCTAACCCTGTGGGAGCTGGAAAGGTTTAGGCAGTGCCTGTGGAAGAGTGGTCAGACTGAGAATGTGACTTCAAACCATGAATTATTGCTGTTATTCTTTCCCAGATTATTCCAGTGCCTGTGCTTTATGGCACCTTTCTCTACATGGGTGTGTCATCGCTCCAAGGAATTCAGGTACAGACTTTCACACTCTTTTCCGTATGGGTGGGAATCCTTGCTGGGGGATTCAGCAGGCCCAGAAGTGCTGATGATGGGGTGACTGCAATTTGGTGGGCAGCTCTTGTGGGCAAGCTGCTTCATAGATGGAGGGAGGGAAGGTGGGTGCCGCTCCCTGGAGGAGCACAGGATCCAGGTTTTCTCATTGCAAGCGAGATCCTGAACACTCCCTCCAGGTCTCAGCGGGGCCGGGAACTTTCCACACGCCCAAGCTGACAGCTTTTCACTTTGATTTTGCAGTTCTTCGATCGCTTAAAGCTGTTTTGGATGCCGGTGAAACACCAGCCGGATTTCATCTACCTGCGGCACGTCCCCTTGCAGAAGGTGCATCTCTTCACCATCATCCAGCTGGTCTGCCTCGTCCTGCTCTGGGTCATCAAGTCGTCCCAGGCCGCCATCATCTTTCCCATGATGGTAAGAGCCGGTGCCGCTCGGCAGCGGGATGTTTGCCCCGTTGGAGCGGGATGTAGCATCATCTCTGGCCCCACCGCAACTTCTCTCTTATCTCTGAAGGTTTTGGCTCTTGTTTTTGTCCGGAAAGCGATGGATTTCTGCTTCTCAAAGCGAGAGCTCAGCTTTCTGGATGACCTTATGCCAGAAAGCAAGAAGAGGAACTTGGATGATGCCAAAAATGAAGCCAAAGAAGAAGAGGTAACGCTTGCTGGGTGCTCAGGGCTGGATGTCTGCCACGGTCTGTGAGACTGACCGTCTCTATCACAGCTTGTCTTGAAATGTTGGGGGAAGATGAGAACTCAGGAGAAATAGATCCTAGTAGCCTGGATCCCACAGCATAACCTTTTTTTCCTAAATTGGTAGTTAGCTTAACACTTGAATAGAAGTATAATTTTTAAAATGAGTTATTTATAATAAAGATGATGATGATTATTGTGGAGAGGTTTGCTCATAACAGTGTTTTTAAACCCCAAAATGTTCGA
>NW_010284700.1:0-1196 GCF_000690775.1 Eurypyga helias
GCAGAGGCTTTTCAGGAGGGTACGCAGTGCAAGGCTTGCTCAAGCCACTGGCACAAACTGGGATTTTGCTGGGGCAGGAGTCCAAAGGCAATTCTCAGAGGGGAGATCTTCCCTCATAACTGGCTGGGTAGCAGTCAGTCTTCAGACTCAGATTTTCTGCAGTTGATTTCTGCAGGATTTCTCACCTCTGTGATTCCCTGGGTGAGCAGTGATAAGAAGCCTATGCCATTTCCTGTTGGGATGAAAGGATCCTGCAGGCCCACTTTTTTGCCTCTCTCCATGTGCTCTCCAGGCTGAAATACCAAGTCTATAGCAACAGATCAAATAAATCCACATTCCTGCCTCCAGATGCTTGCGCCCTCAGAAAATGAACATATTTAAAACGTTACCTTATTACTGACAGTGGCAGTGCCAATGCCTTCTAGGCAGTGGGCCCCTTCCTTGTGAGGAGGCTGCTGTGGGAGGACGGTGCTCCCTGATGCAGGGTGCAGACCCTCTTCTGGGACACTCCAAAGCGGTGTGGTGCTGGGTTTAGTGCCAGCACCTGTGTGTAGCACCGCAGGGAAATAATGCTCAGAAATATGTTAGTGCGGTTTTGTGAGGATGAGCCCTCCTGCCCCTAAGGAAGAGCTATCCCATTTATTGATTCCAACAGCTCAGTCCTGAGCCTCTCGTATCAACAAACGTGGATCTTGTGTGCGTCTCTTAAGACCACTCATCGATAGACATCAGTGCTTCTCTGCAGGCTCAGAGGTATGCCAGCTCCCCTTACATGCTTCCTGCTTTGGCAGCGGATTGGAGCTTGTACAATATTACTGTGTTGCTATCCCAACTGGCCACTGGATTGCACCATTGCTCCAAATAAATACATCGGAAAGGAATGCAGCAATGCAGCAGAGGAGCCAGCTTGGTATATAAAGAGCCTTTTGTGTTCTCACTTTCCGAAGTCCCTCTGAGGGAACAGCAGCAACATGCTGAGCGTGCTACAAGAAGATCAGTCTCTTATCAAACCTGTGTCTTCATTTGTGGCTGACGGGGACTGAGAAGCACGGCCACTTTAGCACCCTTCGATTTCCTGGGGCCGTGGTTCCTGTGGCATCCTCAGCCGTGCACCCTCTGGTGATGAGCCAGGCACGAGCTGCCGCGTGGTGTGTCAGAAGAACGCCCCTCGCATAGAATCATAGAATCATCATAGA
>NW_010284701.1:0-1195 GCF_000690775.1 Eurypyga helias
TGTTCACCCCTCAGACGCCGCAGTTCGTGCATCCCAACTGCCGCAGTAGTTCCACAGTGATTTGACTAGAGGTTTAGCAAGAATGTGAAATTCAGCAAAGTTAGTCGACCCCGCAAGGGGATTATGAATCCGTGCTGCTGTATTGCTACCTGACAGAAAGCAAGTCTTGTCTCGGACAAGGAGGACTGCACCTTCCATTCCTTTGAAGGATTCACAGCTTTGTTTCCCAAATACCACTAACACCTGATAAATCTTAATGGATATAGTTCACATCTACAGGAATAAATGCCAATTTTTCAGTATTTTTGACCCCAAGGGGTTTTTTTTATATTTAAAGTGTATTATACAACGTTAGGTTTTGTATGAAGATGACATGGCTGAGTTTTAATTCAAGGTGAAAGCATGCCAGCTTTAGTAACCGGTATAGCTACATCTATGTAAGAAACCAATTGCTATGGCCTCTATTTAACTTCTTTGGAAAAAGTAAGTTACTTTAAGTATGCCTCTGTAAGAGCCTTCATTTTTAAAATTCCTTCCTTCTACTCATCCTGTGTGGTTAATTCTCAAACACAAGTTCCAGGTAAAACTGCACGGGCATTGCCAAAAGAAAAGCTCATGTGCAACCTCAGCCTGACCCGATCCAGGAGGGGTCAGGTTGTGCTCACTCATCATCACTTGCCTTCACCCTCCCTGCTTGGCTGATGCCAACAAAATGAATTGTTACTGGCTGATCATCAGCAGGCTGAATTTTAAGACAGGAGTAAGTACTCTGAAAATACCCATGGCTATTAGCACTCATTACATAATTACAGCCTGTGCAGAGAGGGAGATTTCAAGCTGCACTCATGATCGCTACAGATATTTTTAATACAACTGTACTTAGTTAAAACATCTACATGAGAAGTTTTCAAATATAATTTGATAATGCGAAAGACGTAATTAACATTTTAAAATATCCTCTAAGTCATGTTCATCAAAGCAGTAATTAGTTCACATTAAACTGTCACTGAAGAAGTATCCTGTATGTATGTCTTACATGACCACACCTCCTGCAAAACCAGGGGAAGAAGTTAAGTTTCGTACCCCTGTACAGGAAGATACTGAGATATATTCTGCATATTATTAATAACTTTTGTGGTAACACACAGAGTAACAATAACCTACAAACCTTTTGACTCCGTTTCACTGTTAGGGC
>NW_010284702.1:0-1173 GCF_000690775.1 Eurypyga helias
CATTCTTTCCCATTAACATCTTCCAGTAAGGCACCAGAAGCTTTACTTGTTTTTATATAAAACCCTTACTAAACCCAAAGATAGATACATGCAAAACAGAGCATCTACAGTTAGAAAAGGAAACGCTAAGCCTAAACCATACTCCTCCAAACACCCTGATCTAGGGAGAGGCCCTTGCATTTCAGTTTACACGTTCCGTGCTCAGAAACTAAGGCTTCAGTCAGTGGAATGAAGGCAGTGCTCCGCATTACGAAGAGCTTGGAGCTGCACTGGCTTCAGATATTCCTGTTACTGTCTCTGAGTGTGCAGACCTACCACTGCCACTAGCACAGGGGTTTGCATGCCTCTGCTGGCAGCTGGATCAAAGACCTCATTGGGCTTTCAATCTAAAAATCTGGAAATAGGTGTGAAATGGTGGGCAGGGAAAGGAAAGGAGTGAGAAGTGGCCTTGGGATTACACTACGCTGTTTTTTTTAATGGTTACCCGCAACACCCTGTTTCATACTGAGGTATTATTTGCACTTAAGTGAAGAGTTAAGTGGCTCAGCTGTCAGTGAAGTGTCAAGTCCTTTGTGGGAGCCTTTTGTACAGACACCACCAGGCTAACCTTCAGTTAATACCAAAGCTCTACAGGAGATCCTGGCTCTGGTGGAACTGCGTTTAAACTGGACCTCCTGCCAAAGGAACAAAAGAGTCTTTGTGTGCCCCCTCCTCTATCTGTTGATGGCTCGCTCGTGTTCAACCCTCCTTTCTGTCATGAGCCATATCAGAAACATAACAGGCTGAAATGTGAGTATTGCTTTACGCGAGGCTTTCCAGCCAGAGCAGCTCCAAAGCAAGGCTCATCACACAGCTGCACCAACGCTTGTGCTGGCGCAGTGCAGCGATGCACAGGGAGGGGCAGGCATGCTCCTCCAGGTAGCTGCGCTCCTAGAACCCTTCACAGGATTATGGTGTTTGCCAGCTTTATGGCTTGGGCAGTCACATGCATTAGCATGTGAAGTGGGAGCGAGTACTGGTAAGGCTGACAAATCTCACAGCAACAGCGCAGGACCAGAGAGATTCAAGGGCAGCACTTAAGAAAGACCAGTCATTAACTAACCTACTATGCCAGATTTACATTGTGTGCGACCCATTTTAACAGTTATGTTTAAACAGCTATCTACATCAAAA
>NW_010284703.1:0-1200 GCF_000690775.1 Eurypyga helias
TTTTTTTTAAAAAAAAAAAAGAATGTAGAGCAAATTACTTAGCTTGAGCCACACCTCATGCTCCAAAAGTCCCAGGGAAAAGTTAAAAAAAGCACTTTTTCCTCTGATTTCCAGATCATTAGGCTACTGTTCTAGCAAACAGAAAAATGTCCTTTTAAATTTTCTTTAGATCTTCCTGTTGCAACAGACTTTAACAACTTCCCAGAGTGACACCTAGTGATGATTTCATTTACAGGTAGCACGTAGCTTTTCTATGTCATCCGTTATTTGAGTACTTAGTACATTCACTAAGCCAGGTTGTCTTCCTTAACACACTTTCTTCAGCCTTCCATTTCAAATTCTTAAGAAAATCAAAAACTATGAAGATTTTAGAAAAACACAGAATGTTTAGAGCTTCCTCATAACTTGGGTGGAACTAATATGAAAAGAATTTAGATTTAATCGAGATTAATTAGGATGGTCCACCAAAAAACAACTACACAGACTGGAATGACATGATTTTCATTTTCTGAAACCTAAAGCCCAGGTTTGTGATGCTCTCAGGCAGGAGGCCAAAGTTTCTCATACATACCGTGTACTTCATACACTACGCTAACACTATCTAACATGTCACTGGAATTTTGGAGTTCCCGAATTTCAGAGTATTACTCGAACTTTCTACTACAACCTTAAAGCTGTAAAGGGCTCTAAAGCTCTTGATCATAGTAATTCACCTGAAACTGGGCCTTTCTTTCAAAATTAGCTGGCCTATTCAACAGCGAGGCAACCTTTGATAAGAAAACATGAAGTTCAATACAGAAATGCAAAGTATATGCCAAATGAATTACTTCTTTCTCTTGTGATTAATACTGGGTATGATTGATTTTAAAGCTGGAAAAGGCAGAATTTCATCTGCATTTTTAAACTAATTTTCGAGCAAGTAACAACACTTGGAGCTGGCAGTTCAGTGAACTGTCATTTTAGCTCGCTCCATTCGGCCAAGCCAATCACAATCGCTCTCTCGCAGGGAAACCACTTGTCAGTTCTACTGCCAAGACACTCAGATGCTCACAGGGGGAAATAATTATTACTTCGTCTTTTGAAAATAGAAATGTTTCGTTTTCCTTCCTCTCTGCTGAGCTCAGCAAATTTAGTTTCTTGCTTCTACTGCTGCACAAAGATATAAAAATCAAAAGAGCACAATGAGATGTTACGGGGAAA
>NW_010284704.1:0-1200 GCF_000690775.1 Eurypyga helias
CGCTCTGGCGTGACGCAAGCGGGTGCACTCGCTCAGGCGGTGAGCACGTTGGGTGCCCAGCTCCGGAGGAGGTTCCCTGCAGGCGTGGGCCCCTGGAGAACGACACTGGAGCTGGGGATGGGAACGGACTATGAACCGAGTTAGTTCTGGCTGAGCGCTGCAGACAGGCTCCCAGCACCCTGGCAGGCATCTAGTGCCAGAGGTGGGGTATTCGGGATCCTGTCTTTAAAGACCATCTGATTCTGCAGCCTCGGGTAGGGTCCTTAACAAGTTTACATCTCAAATCCTTCCCCACATTGCTTGCAGAGTGAACAGCAGCCGTGTGCAGTCAGCCCTGCGTGGCTGGGCAGCACTTCCCAGCTGCGCCCATCCTTCCCACCAGGTCCCACTCCAAGCGGAGCTGCTATCGGCAGGATGAGCACTGCTAGCTGAGGATGGAGAGCCCAGCTTCTGCCCAGTCCCACAGAAGCCCTGCCCGCAGATAACTCCGCAGGGTTTGAGTAACAGCGTTAGACAGCAGAGCTGATGGTCTGAGCTCCAAACCCAGCTGAGGAAATGAAACAACTGGGGAGAACTACAAACAAGACATTTGGGATGCTGGCAAGTCTCCAGTCCTCAGACGCTCTGGCAGACAACAACTAGCTTAACAGAGAAGAGAGGAGTCCGTACAAAAGGAAGAGTATTTCCACATCGGCAAGATAAACAGCAGGTGTTTGCAGGTAGCAAACAAAAGGGCTGGGAAACTGCCATTTCACAGCTCCTGGAACTGTCAGATCCATTCACAGGAACAAGAGACACCGCCTATCCACCCGCCTGCTAGTAGGGGAGCAGAATGGGATCCCAGGACGGGTCTGCTGCGCCCACAGCTACCACAAAGGGATGTTTATCCTGGAAAAGGGGTACCCGTGCCGTCGGCAAAGGGCTTCCGGGGTGAAGGGAACGAACGGGCTCAGACGAAGCCTGGATCTGCTGCTGGCAGGGACAAGAGCCCTTTCTCCCAGCCCTCGCTGTGCCCACCGCACACAGACCGCGCCCCAGAGAGGGCCCGGCCGAGGCGCCCCGAGCACGGCCACGACTGTCTCACGCCCCAGCTGATGAGGAAACTTCAGCTGAAAGGCGGCGCGTCTCGCTCAAGGTCAGGGGCGGCGGTCCGCGGAGCGAGCACGGGGCTCCGGCTCCTTCCCGTACCGGGACGCTCCC
>NW_010284705.1:0-1200 GCF_000690775.1 Eurypyga helias
TGTTCAGTTTTTCATCAACCAGTAAGAGAAGGGAACAGGGATGCTGTGTGAGAGAGCAAATACTGTGTTTGTATCCTAAATAGGGTTTTGTTGTGTCCCTGAATTATAGGCTCCTGTGGCACTGCGTTTCTCACCTGCTGTGTTGCAAACGCACGTGAGAGCTGCGCTCTATGCAGTCCGTTAAAACTACCAGAGTAACAATTAAAGCATGGTAGGATGAACTTGATATGCATGTGAAAGATTAAGGCACTTAGGCAGCTAGTCCATGCAACTTACCTTCCTGCCTGTTACTACCTGTCCCAGAGGGTAGAGTTACCTGTGTTGCCACCAATTAAGCTCTGACCATGTGCTTTCAGTTCTTGTCTCAAGCGGTTCCTGTTCTGTAGCTGTTTCAGTTGCTGCTGATGGCATTTTAAAGCAGCAGTACTGTGAAATCGAGCACGGCTGTGAATGGCAATGGCCAAAAAGAGGAGTGTTTCCTTTGCTTCCCCAGCCTGACAAACCTGTCAGCAGCAGCACGTGGAACTATCTGTCAGGGCACGGAAGAGAGTTGCATCACTTTTTGTATTCTGTTTGCATTAACCATTATTTTTCTGTGTATCTTCAAGTATTAAGAGTTTCTTGTCTACATTTCTACCGGAAAAACATAGTTGCAACGGAAGATTAATATAAGAGCAGTTGAAATGAGTATTATTTTTTGCTCTCCTAGATTTTGTGCTTTTTAATGAACTGTAGACCAGGCGTTGGGTTTTGTGACCACTTATGCTGTGCTCGTCCTGGGCAGATAAGCAATGCCACTCAGGTTTTACGGGTGAAGGGAAGCATGTGTGTAAGCATGCTTCAAAACCTACAGACGTTTAGCCCACACTTGGCTGTGACACACAAACCCCTCAAAACTGAATTCCTAAGGTCATGCTGACATCCCTTTCAAACAAAAACAAAATCTCTAACTGTTGAAAATTGTTTAAAAGAGGCCATGGGGTATGTATGCTGCAAGGACTACCCTTGCTGTGCGAGGGGTGGGGGCAGCACGTCCCCCCTCAGCCTTTCTCCCAGGCGAGCCCTGGGTGCGAAGGTCAAACGGGACAACCGAGTCTCCTCCATCCTCGCAGCCCCGCGCCGCTCTCGCCTTTTCGGCGTGACGGCAAGTTCGGCTCCCCTCGGGATGGCGATCTGGGGGAGCTCCCTGCGCTCGGGGGA
>NW_010284706.1:0-1202 GCF_000690775.1 Eurypyga helias
GACAATGGCCAGCTGCAAGCACGCCTGGAAGAGAAAACACCACTGCGTACAGTACGGCTCCTGGATGGTCTCCCAGCCTCCAGCAGTAGGCTGCATAAGACCGCTTCAACAAGAGGTTGTGTCTTTGTATTTTATGCACATGTTGGATTTCTTTTTCTTTCATGAAGCTGTACAATAATTTGCTGAATCCATCTGAAGGTTTAGCATCAATAACTGCAGCTTCTCTCATAACGGAGGGGTTAGGAATTAGCTGAATAAACTGCTTGTTTGGTATCAAGCCTACGAGATTCACTCAAGCACCTATTGCTAGACTGAGATTCAGTGGACTGCTCCAAAGAATAGCAGAAGAGGAGATAGAGCTCACACAGTTGTTGAACGCTGCACGTTCTGGGGACAGAAGGGGCTCATCTAGAAGAACACCTAAGTGAGCGTGGGACTGTCCCCAAGAGGGACGGCTGCAACAGCTGCCACTGAAGGAGGGCTGCTAGTCCGCAGGCAGCGTCTCTACAGGGGCCAAGGGCAGCACAAGGTGCCTGAGGCAGTACCTCAGGTGATAAAACATTTCATTAGATGTCCATATAGCCTCCAACACTTGTCTGTCCCCACTACAAATGTTTTCTGGGTAGTTTGAAACTCAGGGTTTGGGATGACCCTAGAGTCATTGGATCCATTTTCTGCCCTACCTAAAGGTCTGATCCACCCACGTGTGCCAATATTGTTCCAAATAGTTATTACAGCTCTCCAGTTATATTTTATATCCTAAAATAAGCTTTTCCTGAAGTGTACTCCAAGTCTTTCCTATTGCTCTTTACTTCCTCTCCTACCCAGAGTGAGCATGGAGAATATGATTTTTTCCTCTGATGTGCAGGAGCTTTTTATATACCTGAAAACTGTCTGCATGTTCCTCAATTCTTTTTCTTTCAGCTAACCACAACTCCATCATGTCCGGTCTTTTTTTCTAGATGTGTCAATCTCCTTGTTCTCTGTCAGAACCAACTCCAGCTGGTCCAGATTATACTTAAAGTGCAACACCCAAACCCAAAGATTTTTCTCCAGCTGAATCTAGAATAAGGAACTCATCTTCAAGTTTCCTTACCGTCCTCTACAGTATCCTGTTAAAACTGACTGCAACTTGAGGCTTGTTGTTTTCTGATCATTTCTGTTTAATAACTCAAAAGGGCTAAGGCTGAGAGAGTTGGGCT
>NW_010284707.1:0-1204 GCF_000690775.1 Eurypyga helias
CCCCCCCCCTTTCTGTCCTAACGTACCAAAAATAATTGACCTTAGTAACATATGTGGGAGCAAAGATCTTTCCTGGTCAGGAATGCTGGCTGTGCAGTCAAATGTAAGAGCCCACAAGTGGAGGAGTAGCTGTTCATGAATCTTCTCTCCATAATCATTTGTCTAGTGTCAGTTCAAAGTCAGGGAACTTGCCAAAGATCAAACACATTTTTTTATTTAAACAGTTCTTATTGTAAATATTCTGGCTGGTATTCATTTTCCTTTTCTTCCTGTTCTGAAACATACATATTTACTATGCCAGTAATGTTTGGGTTATATAGGTTGAAGGAAAACGTACTTCTTGTCTGCAAAGTAAGATTATTTCAAATAATAACATGTAATCCTTTGGTACTGGAAACTGGGAGAAATTCAATTACACAAAAATAAGAAAATAAAACCCCAATGCCAGAACTTATAAAAGCCCAAGAATTTAACCTGAACATAAGAGTAGATGCCAATCTAATTTGCCCTTTAAGTGAACTTTAAAACTGGTGCTGTGTATATGGTTTAGTAATATGACTTAATGTGTTATATTTATGCTTCATTAATATTCACACATGGCAAAATATATATATGCTCTTTCTGTGCATATCAATTACGAATATCGTATTTCTTTTTTGATGACTTTAATATTCTTAAAAGTGAGGATGCAATTATCAGTACTGTGTTTTTAAAACAACAGGTTAAAAAGTTGTAGAACTATCAAAGAGCCATTTCAGACTCAATGACATGATCTCACAGCTGTATCAAGTTATCTACGTTCAAGATAACTCCACCACAAAGGCCAACATGAACCTGCCCCGCTGCAGGTTGTAGGAAGAGCTGTGTTTGCAGCTGAAGGCTGCTTGAGAGTAATGCCCACAAGAAGACAAAGAAGATGCAGTGGAAGAAGAGCTCAGGTGTGGGGAAGACTCCAATGAAGGAACTCCACTTGTATTGTGAGTTGAGTTGACTTAGTGTTGAAGGATGAAGGAGGAAGCTATCAGGATCCAGAGTGGCCAAACCCAAACTGTGAGAATGTTCATTTGTATGACATTCAACTGAAGAGGTGTCACGATATAAGTTTGACTACCCTTTCTAGATTCCCCCTTTACAGTATTTTTTTTCACCACCAATGCAAGGAGTCTAAAAACACGTATGTTTATAGAACCACAGAATGGTTTGG
>NW_010284708.1:0-1202 GCF_000690775.1 Eurypyga helias
TACTGTCCCAATTGCATTGATCCTTTTGGTTCTTAAGAAGTAACAGGCATTTAAGTGAGGCTGCAACTGGTGGAGGCTCCTGCGGCAGGAGCCAGGTAATGAGCATTACATGCATGCTTGGGCTTTCAAAGCTCCAGGCAGTTCCATTAGCCAAACAAAGGCCACGTCCAGAGTTGGACAAAGAGGCAGGGAGGTGATGTAGAAGAGCTCTAGCCTGAGACTGAAGGCAACAGTTCTTCATTACCTTATTGTACATGGCTTTCTGGGAGTGGCCACTTATTCAAGGAGTTGTGATAATAAGCTCTCCAAGGATGCCGGCTTTGTGATGTCCAAATTTCAGATCCTCCCCCAGCAAAAGCCCATGACAAAACACCCTCAAGATTTTTCTGCAGGCTTCATTCCAGAAGCCCTGAAAGACACTTCAAAGTCTAGTTCAACATGCCTGGCTTCTCATGCAGTTTCTGACACCACAATTAAGCAACAGTCAAACGCTGCTGTACAGGATAACTGGTGCCTTTTCACTATCAGTGGCCCAAAGCCCTCCCCAAAGGGCACTGCACCCAAGAGATGACTGCTATTTGTTGAGCAGACCCCTGGAAATCCATGGTTTATGCTATAAAATTCCCCTGCCTAACAGTTGGAAAAGTTCCTTCTGAACTTAGCCATGGAAATCTCTCATAACCCAAAGAGCCCTCCCCATGAGAAGAAAGAGATTTACTTCCTGCTTGTCTTTCCTGAAGTCTTTTTCCAGTGAACTGCAATGACAATAAACATGACAGGCACCTGGCAAGAGAACTATTTCTTTTCCTTTTCCCACCACTGCCAGTATAAATATCACCCTGAGTCCTGGGAGCTAAGTGCCAAGTTAAAATAATGCTCTCTTTGGGCTGGGAATCTGGGTTCTCCAGAGATCACAAGAAATCTGTGGTGGTGGGTGAGAGGAGGGAGTTTGATCCAGGGACACCAACAGGAAATCTCTGTAGCTCTCAAGGCTGTATGTTAGGGGGGAAACCTTGCTTGTTCTTCCTTCCCTCACTCCCTCTCTGCTGCAGTGCTTTTCTGAGTAATCCCAGGGGAAATAATTCTGGAAAAGAGGTCAGAAATTGAATCGAAAGCTGCATCAATGAACAATTTGTTTCACTGGGATACAGGATGAGACTTGAGCAGATGAGAATGAAGGCACAGAGCTGGGGGACAAGGAG
>NW_010284709.1:0-1201 GCF_000690775.1 Eurypyga helias
GCTGGAGCCTGCATTGCTGCCTTCTAAACCATCTTTGCTTTGTGGTTCAGTTTGATGTGAATATATATATTTTTTTTTGGTACATCTTCCTGAATAATCCCTGACAGCAATATCAGATCAATTTAGTTCAAAACCACCTCATTGGAAGAGAACTGGCTCTGCCTGTGTCTAAGGTCATTTCTTTGAGAGAAGCAGAACAGTCCCCATAAGGTGTGAGGCCTCACAGCACTTGTGCTTAAGGACCAACCAGCTCAGCAGACAGCCTGGTTCCACAGCAACCCAGCCCCAGCTGCCACCTCTCCTCCTCCCTCACCCTAAAATACCCATTTCTTCTTTTTCCTTCACTTCTCTCCTGGCAAAAACTTAAGTAAATGCATATTTATGTATTTCATCTAAAACTTGAAAATTAAGTAAGAGCCATAACATCTTTAGCTGAATTTCTAAGGAAAGCAAGGTTGATGTAATTGTGGTTGTTGAAGCACCAAAGTCTCCTAATCCCAACAGTACCCCCCAATCCCCAATGACTTTTGGGCCCTCAATAAATGCAGCAGAGATGGAGAGGCTCCTCTAGGATATGAAGCTGTTGGAAGTTTCAATAAAAGACTGGAAGATGAAGGCAAGAGACCTCAGATGAACATCCCAGCTGAAGGAAAAGCCTGACTCATGTCCTTCTGCCCAAGAGGCAAGGTGGTGTATTCCTGTTGATTGGCTACAGAGTGAGTTACAGACATTTGCTCTAAGCTGGTGCTGAGCACTTGTCGGTCATGAGCAGTAGATTTGTCGGTTAAAGCATCACACACCACCCAGTTAACTCAAAACCTCAGAGTTGTACCCTGTATATTCCTTAGGAAGATGCCCCTCCTCAGTACCCTAGGAGAGTACACCTCATTCACCTCTACAGCCCTCAGCCCTGATACACCTGAGCTGCCACGTGTACAACAGAACATCAGGTGAAAATCATTTAACTCTTCACTTTTGCTTTAGCACTCGGTGAATACACTCCATGAAATTCAGACCGTACCTGTATTTCTTACAAGATCAGGTACCACAACTGGAGGAAAGCTCTTTTCCCCTCATTTCTATAGCAACCTAGGCCTCAGCTTAACCTGAACACAAACATCACAGCATAAGAGGTGTTTTGTGACATTTCTGATACTCTGAGGAAAAATGGAAGTATTTTCATAGAATCACAGCATGGTTT
>NW_010284710.1:0-1200 GCF_000690775.1 Eurypyga helias
AAAAAAAAAAAATATCCCTCACAAAAGCGTAACAAACACTCACGTGTCCATCACTGAGGGTCTCAACCACCACAAAAGGACAGCCTTTTAAGAATGCTTCACTGGACACCTGACAGTGCATCTCAGAAATAAATAAATTATTCCCCTTTACCTACAAGCAGTTAACAATAAAAATTGAAAAAATTAGGGAATCTTGAAACTCCATGAATTCTTGATCATAGCCATGAATTCACCAGCCATGAGCTCAAAGTATGAATCCCATACATCCAAACCTGTTGAGACACATAATCCTCAAACCAAAACAAAAGCCTCGCAATTGCTCATTCAACTATTCCGTGCTGCTGCTTAGATCATCCTGCCGCTCAGAGGCACGCTTCTGCAGTGCTGTCTTGGCAGGAAACAAAACCACCAACCTCCAGCATCAAGAGGTGTGTGCTTTAAGGAATTATTGCCAGTTCTCCGAAACCAGATGTGACTGCCCTCAGTCAAGATGTTTTAGTAAAACTTAAATTAGCTTAAAAACTGGAAGGGATTTAAATTAACATGTTCTACCTTGCAGTAAAGCAGTGAAGGAATACACTCATATTCAGTCATAGGGAAGCTAACTCTCAGAGAGGCATAAACCACTAAAGTGAATTTTTAAAGCTTTATCTAACAGACACATCTGCTTCTGATTTGAACTAGACTTGTGCAAACAGCGTACTTCAAGCATACAAACAAGATTGAAATCTCATGATTAAGAGGAATAGGGAGAATTGGTTGAGCCTGTCCTACTTCTTCACATTGCCAGGAATAAGCATAAGGAAACTCAGCCCATGGATACAGAACCAGCTGTCAAAGCTAGACAATCTCTGAGCATGAGCATGGTGGGCACGCATAAGGCGCGGAAGGTATATACTCACTTGAGTAAGAATCTGCAGCTACCATGGTCAGAGCACGAGAAAGAGGTGCTACGTAAAATTGAAAGTATGTTGTTACTACTTTGCACTGAATATTAACATGTTTCCTTAGCTCAGGCTTCAACTTCAATAAAAATGTAAACACTGTCAGTGTTGTTCTTGCTACAACTCTGTTACTAGTGGCAATGGAAAATTTCTGGAGAGAAGCTGATGCTAACCAGCTAACTAACCACTTACTTGTACAGTCAGGGCACAGTTTCAAAGACAGTTTGAACAGAATTACAGCTCACTCCTGGGGAGA
>NW_010284711.1:0-1204 GCF_000690775.1 Eurypyga helias
CGGCGAGGGCACACATGGGGCTCCTCGCCCGAGCGGGTGCTCGTGGAGGTGCTGGAAACGGGGTGGTACCTGCAGTGCCCCGGGGACCCCCTGGGGTCAGGGAGCCGGCTAATCCCTGGGCAGGGCAGATTGGGCTGGGTGGATGGGAAGGGGTGACAGCCCTCGGTTAGCCAGCAGGATGTGGGGCCGCTGCCCTGCACCCCCCAGAGTGGACATGACGGTGGCGCTGGAAGGCTTGGGCTTTCCTTGAGTCCCCAGCGTCCCTCTCTGCTGGGGTCCCAGGCTTTTACAGCCTTTCTTGTAGTTTATTTTTGCTTTCAGCTTTTACTAGTGCAGGGTACGAGTAGATAATACTGAAGGAAATGCCTGCTACTGGAGTCACATTGCTGGAATACCTTCTGTATGTATGTGTGTGCATGATATACACAGTATGTGTGGTGGTCTTTGCAGAATTTTTAAACACTATTTACATTTATGCCCCTTTACGATGATGTTTCCATGGGCACATACACAGTATGTTGTCTCATTCCTGTGCTTGCCCGATATTCCCTCTGTCAGTCACCTTCATGCAGAAAATAAAGATCAGTTGTTACACTGCAGGTTTTCTGGGTGTATTTTGGGTATGTTTCTTACCTAAAAGCTAAATAAAAAATTATTCCGTCCAGCATAGGTTCTATTTTCCTTTTTCTCCTTTCTAAGAGTAGGCATCATTCACGTGTACCTAAACAGCATGCTTAGACGTAATTATGGTTAATATGAGAGCTGGTAGCATTTCACAGACATGTGCCTTCTAGGAATACATAGCTGTACGTGTGATGTACGAGTACAGAGGAAATAATCTGATTTTTAGGAACAAATCATTACATCATGGAATATTTTGCACAGTCTCTTCTCTCCAAGCCTGCCTACTCCGCTGCTGTTATCAGCAATACTATTTGCTGTGAGGAAATGACTCATTACAACAAATTAAAAATCCTATTTGATTTTTTTATGATGCATAACTACTTCTGAATCAGAATTCTCCATAAGCATTTGTGCCTGCAAGTAAAGCTTCAATTTTGTTTAGCTATTGTTATGATTATTGCTTAATCGCACTACATGTTGGGTTCTTGACCTGGCATGAATGGATTTATATAATCTGAGTACTCCCCTCAAAAAGTGCGCCCTGTCCTCAGCTGAATGACACATAAACTAAACCTGTCTC
>NW_010284712.1:0-1205 GCF_000690775.1 Eurypyga helias
GATGGCAGTGAGGGTGGCTCTGGCCTTGCCACTGTCCATACCGAGAGGCTCAGTGCTGCTCACCACCGTGATCCAAGTTAGGACCAGCTCCCTCTGCAGGCACGTGCCTGCCGCTGGAGTAGCACCAACTGGCAGATGCCGAGGGAGATCCATGAGGGCTCTAAACAAGGGAAGACGAAGTTTGGGTTGTCTGCCTTCAGTGCTGTGTGGCATTTGGGCTGGGTCTGCCTTGAAAGCGTAGCTGAAGCCTTTGATGCACCATGCCTGTCAGAGTCTGCTGGGCCAGGTAAGTCACTCATGGAATACGATGAGCCCTGGCCTGGTAGAGAATGCGGCCTCAGTGGTTTTGTCCTCCCTATGTGTTAGCCTCCTTCTTCCTTTTTTCCTTTCTTTTCACAAGTGTTATTAAAGAGCTCATTTCCTCTGCAACGCATCCCAAGAAACACGGTTGGCTGGATTTTTTATTATTATTACTATCATTGTTTTTTCAGGGCCAGGAATGTTTTGGGAGGTCGGAAGAAGAGCAGTACAGACTAAAGGAGCTTAATGTAGACCACTTGAAGAAGTTTGCTGTGATGGAAAAGAAGGGGCGTCCCACCTACCAAGGGATACGATCAACAGCCATCGGACAGGGGACCAAAGGCAAGTCTGCTCTTCTAAAAATCACTCAATTCATCCCACCTACGTGGGAAGAGCAGGCTGTCCTTCAGCCGCCTCTCCCAGCATCATCGGCCCAGTGAATCACAAAGCCTTGACTGCTTTCCTGTCACGTACCCTGTACCAGCCCTCTATGGCTGCGTGTGACACCCCACGTGTGGCTGGGATCAGACCATGGAAGAACTCCGGGCCGCAGAGTTTTCCCTCCATCTGCCTGGGGTTTGCAATTTGGCATCTGTGTTTTCTTGTTCACAACTATTAGTCCCTCCCGCTACATCCCAGGATGTCCAGGACTGGTTCTGAGATCTCCAGGAAGGGTTTTCCATCGCTGTATCCTGCTGCAGATCATGGTGCTGCATCCAGCCTGGACTGCCCCAGCTGTGGTCCCCAGCACTGGACTTAGCCAGCCCCTTTCTGGGGATGGCAGGGCAAGGAGGTGCCTCCTGTGCAGCCTGCCAGAAGGGTGCTGCTTCCGCAGCGCTACAGAGGGATGCTGGCCTTCCGTCGGCACCGGCAAACACGAATTCCCTCACAAGGTTTGTTATTTG
>NW_010284713.1:0-1204 GCF_000690775.1 Eurypyga helias
GGAAGGAATCAAAGAATAAAAACTGTAGAGACTTCAGCCATGTTCTCATTGTGAATCCTCCAACTAGAAAGCCAGAAAATAAGGCAGAAACCAGATATAGACATACCAGAGCCTGATGTCATGGGTACTGGGGCAGCCCCATGGCAGACACAGCACTAGATGAGTAGGGAATGTGAGCAGGTGTCCATGACTGTAGCAGCGTTAGAGAGAATTATGGTCTGAGCAAGTCATTTTGGCCATTCAGAAATGGTAATTACACTTAAAGATCTCTGGGGTGTATTTTTCTTATTGGCCAGTAATCAGACTGTGTATTCCTTTTTCCTTATTTTAATTAAAAATATAGGTTTGCCATGTTCACCAGGCGGCTGGCTTGCTCTGCCTGAGTACAAATGCTTAATAGCATTTTGTAATTGGCTGAATTGTCTATTAGTAAATAAGCCTTGTAATTTAGTGAGCGTCCGTGAAGTGCTTACAGTTACACATGACACAAAGCTGAGGACTCCTACCTTCGGGAACTTACAGGCAAGAAAGTTGTTAAAGACAAATCAAGGTGGGTTTACATGGGAATAGCAGAGTGCTCCTTGAGCAGCCTGGAAGGGATGGGCTGGGATAAGGCAGTGGCGTTCTGCACTTGTCCAACTCTGCTCCCTTGAACTCTTTCAGTTTGACAAGTGGAAGTGGGTTTGAAAGTCTATGTCTTATTGATTTTACCTAAGAGAAAACAGAAACTAGCACAAATCGCTTTCCCTAATGAATTTCCCACTGCAACCTTTGCCTTTTGTGGGCTCATTGTGCAACTGGTAGTCATTTTACAGAAAGGCAGAAATGCTGTTAGAAAGCCCAGGTCTCTTCCCAGCACCCAGCTGGGAACCAAGTAACTGTTGGTCTGTTATGTTACTGGCCACGAATATTTTGGCTGCTAGGAAATCCCATGTTGGAAGGATTCCTGTGGAGGCTGTCCAGACAGGGTCAACACCCCGACTAGTTCTCCACCCTGGGCCCTGGCCAGATTTCTGTGCTCTGGGATCAGTTTTACCCCAAGACATTGCTCTCACCCACCTTGGTTTTTTAAGGCTAAAAGGTTGTGCTGTGACATGGAAGCATGAAGACTTTGAGCTCTGGAAACAAGCAAGCACTATAGCTGTTCCCTGCACTGCACAGGGAACCTGTGAGACCCTCTACCCTTTGCCTGGGTTGCACTTCT
>NW_010284714.1:0-1205 GCF_000690775.1 Eurypyga helias
AAGATCTGGCTGTATTGTCCCCACGGGACAGTGTGGAGTTGTTTAAAGGACGGTTATGCTACTGTGGTAGTGGTGGACGCAGAGAAGGACAATTTTCACTCAGATTCCTCCTTTGAGGGACTTGTTTGCTCCTTGGGGTTTTTCTGCACCAGAGACTATAGAAGTTGAGGGGGTAAAAACACTTCTGCAGCTCCCCATCTATAGATTTGAGGGAAAACCCTAAGCTACATCATAAATCTTGTTGCAGAAATATGGAGACTAGACATTAATAATTAGGAGCTTGCACAATAAAGCGCTGGAATATTTCACGTATGACACAACATCTTTCGATCCAGCTGATGCTGTGCAGAGATCTGTGTGAAAGTTCTGTGCAGCCAAGTTGGAGAAGGTTTGCTCCCATTTGAGCCTTTTGAAGGAGAAGAAAATGGGAATGAAAAATCAGATTGCATCTCCCCTGTTATAACGTGATTGTGTGTGCTGAATGAAAATGATGCAAATTAACAGTTGTCCTTTCCCTGCTTTCCATGTTTTCAAGTCATTCCCAGTCAGCCAAGCTGTCTCCTGTCGAGCTTCTAACACAGAAAAGAAAAAATCTTCTGGACTGTGACTGTACATGAGAAATGTTGGTCCCCAGGGGTCCGTGTCCCTGAGGTTTGAGGGATAGATGGTAAGAGCTGCGGGCTGTGAGGTGACAAATGTAACTTCACAGTTGCTCGTTCGTGCTCCAGCAATGGTGTGTTTTGGGTGTAGGTTTTTCCCAGCAACAAGGCCGAGATCTTACCAGCTCTCACATGAATATTCTTCAGCTTTTTCTTTTTGGATGCAGTTAAAAGCAATTGGAAGGCTGGTGGTATTTTGAACAACTGTATCCACCTAGGAAATTATGACCTTGGATTTATTCAATCAAATAATATCAAGATTAGAAGTGAAAATAGCTGAGCTTGTCAGTCACAAGGAGTTGTGTTGCAGCCTGGGCTCAAATCCATCACCTGAAATCAGGAGACTCTGGCAGGGTATTCTTCATTCATCAGCAAGAGGCATCACAGCAAGACCATTTAACTGTAATTCATCAATTTACCAGGCTACTCAATTAAGTGGGGGCTGGAGAGAGGATGAGGGGAGTGAATCTGCCTGTTGTAATGAATCTTTGGCCACCTGAGGACTTTTTTTTCTCATTGCTCTGCTGTGTTTCGTGTTGCCTTGAA
>NW_010284715.1:0-1203 GCF_000690775.1 Eurypyga helias
GAATAAATTTGAGAGCCTTCCCATGGTAAGCTTCATGACCAGCCGTATGAAATCACTGAAATACCTGGATATCAGCAGCAACTTGCTGCGTCACGATGGGGCTGATGGGCAATGCCAATGGGCCGAGTCTCTGACGGAGTTGGACCTCTCCTCAAATCAGCTGACGGATTCCGTGTTTGAGTGCTTGCCAGTCAACGTCAGAAAACTCAGCCTACAAAACAATCAGATCACGGGTGTCCCCAAGGGGATGGCTGAGCTGAAATCCTTGGAAGAGCTGAACCTGGCGTCGAACCGGCTGGCTGACCTGCCGGGGTGCGGTGGCTTTCCGTCCCTGGCGTTCCTGAACGTAGAGATGAATCTGATCCTCACCCCACCCGCCGACTTCTTCGAGAGCTGCCCGAGGGTCAGGGAGCTGCAAGCCGGGCACAACCCGTTCAAGTGTTCCTGTGAGCTGCAAGACTTCATGCGCCTGGAGAGGCGGTCTGGGGGGAAGCTGTTTGGCTGGCCGGCAGCGTACCTGTGCGAGTACCCGGAAGACCTGCGAGGGACGCAGCTGAAGGACTTCCACCTGACGGAGCTGGCTTGCAACACAACGCTCTTGCTTGTGACAGCTCTGCTGCTGACGCTGGTGCTGGTGGCTGCCGTGGCCTTTCTGTGCATCTACCTGGACGTGCCGTGGTACGTGCGGATGACGTGGCAGTGGACGCAGACCAAGCGGAGAGCGTGGCACAACCACCCTGAGGAGCAGGAGACCATTCTGCAGTTCCACGCGTTCATTTCCTACAGCGAGCGCGATTCGCTGTGGGTGAAGAACGAGCTGATCCCGAACCTGGAGAAGGGGGAGGGCTGCGTGCAACTGTGCCAGCATGAGCGGAACTTTATCCCTGGCAAGAGCATCATGGAGAACATCATTAACTGCATTGAGAAGAGCTACAAGTCCATCTTTGTGTTGTCTCCCAACTTTGTGCAGAGCGAGTGGTGTCACTATGAGCTGTACTTTGCCCATCACAAATTATTCAGTGAGAATTCCAACAGCTTAATCCTCATTTTACTGGAGCCGATCCCTTCGTATATTATCCCTGCCAGGTATCACAAGCTGAAGGCTCTCATGGCAAAGAGAACCTACCTGGAGTGGCCAAAGGAACGGAGCAAGCATGCCCTTTTCTGGGCTAACCTGAGGGCTGCTATTAACATTAACTTGCC
>NW_010284716.1:0-1207 GCF_000690775.1 Eurypyga helias
TTCTCCTCCGGGCTGCTCTCTATCCCTACATAACCTTATCCGAATATTAACATTACGCACAATTAATTGCCATTATGCCTGTCTGCTTCATTCTCTGGTTTATGGTACATTTATAAAAACTGTCAATATGAGCCCTCAGCACAGGGGCTTTTGCAAGATTCCCAAGAGGATGCTGTTAAGCAGGGTGACTGGTTTCCCTTTTTCCTTTTGCTAATGTACCAAGGAAGCCTCTTCAAACCTAGGATGAAGTTGTGCAAGCCTTAATTTGAATTTATGGTCCTCAAAGCCATTCTGAAACACCACTTTACCAGTAAAATTGATTCATTTTAATTAATTTGATTTGTTGCATATTTTTAAGTAGAGGAGATGTTTGCTTAGAAGGATGACAATTGAAAACACTAAATGGAATACACTGGAAACAGTTATCGCTGGAGGTGTAACACCGAAATCTAGCAGTCTTGGCTAATGGAAGCTTAACAGTAAATCAGCAGATTCCTTTTAAAGATAGTGACTTCATACTTGTCAGCACATTTCATGGAATCTTAAGGAGTGTTGGTAAAAATCTTCAATGTCATCCAGTTTGGACATTCTTTAGTGTTCACTTTATAACAAGTTATTACTAATACATTACATTACCATTTTATCAAAAAGTACTCTATTTTTAAAGCATTTAAGCAGGTCCAATGAGGATAAGAATGTCTTCTATGCATTCGCTTAACAGTATCCATGAATTAAAGATCTATGAAATGAGCTTGACAAACACCTGGTCCCTCACCTAATTTGGAAATTTTTCTACTCTTCTGCTGAAAGCTGGGACAATATTGTTTTTTAAAAGACTGCTGGACAGGAAGCAAGAAGACCACAACATACCTGTGCTGTTCTACATGGGATGACCAATCAGGTGTTTGTGTTCAAGTGGAGAAAGGATTCAACATTTACTATTCAAAAACTTGTCCAAAATGGGACATGCTTTTACTACCATATCTGAAATGAGTGACAATTGTTTTGGCAATAGTAATTGGTACAAACCCAACTAGCCAGTTCAAGTAACGTGAATGTGAATGAAATGACCATCACGAATTACCTTCAAAATGCAAGCTCCCTCAGTTAAACAGCCAATGTGCACACCTCTGTTGTTTCAAATTATTAGTAAAGTAGCTCTCAGGGAAATTTTCCAAATAGAGGCATGTGCTGGGTTCAGCCAGGA
>NW_010284717.1:0-1191 GCF_000690775.1 Eurypyga helias
TTTTTAGGGCATCAGGCCAAGAAAGGGTGTGCCAAGGTGTGTATTTTAGACTAAGAGAAAACAAGTATTGCCCTTTTAACACCCAATCAGATTTAGATCCAATCTGTACTGGAAACGTGCATTTGTTCTTGTGGCCAGCAGAGGTCTGGGAGAATCCTGCTGACTTACACACCTCCGTTTCACTCTAGAAACTCTTCAAGAAAGTTGTGCCCTACCACTGCCTGGGATCCATCTGGTCTCGAAGGGACAAGGCAGAATACAAGCACCTGGCATCTACCATCAGAGCCACCATCAGCCAGTTCAATGCAGTTACCAAATGTGTCACCAGCACCATCCTGGAGGGCAGAGGACTCGAACCACACCAGAGAGCCAAGATCATTGAGAAGTGGATTTATATTGCACAGGTAAAGCGTTTATTCTACCCTGTTCCGGCTTTCTTGTGCGGGGGCCTTGGAGCGAGGGCGTTGGGAGGGCAGAAAGGGCTTGTATGTGTTGGCCCCAGGCCAGCAAACATCTTCGCTCTCAGTCTTGCTGGTTTTGACTGACTTTCTGGGTAACAGCAGATGAAGTATTACCCTTCCTTCCCCACCATGGAAATGGCACTGATGCTTGTCTCTTCACAGGCTTGGGAGTGCCTCAAGGGTAAAAGGGATTGGTCGCTCTCGAGAGCTTTCTGAGAGGTGGAACGTTTGTGCTTTTCAGCCTGGCTTCATGGGCTCCATTCCACTTTCATTTTGACGAGGAGAACTGGAAGCTGTAACACTGCAACATCACCACAAATACACGAAAGTGGGGAAAACAAGATCGAAGTGCCAAAGCCCATGAAGTGTTTGCTTGCTGGAGGGGGGAGTGGTACTTCTGATGCTCAATACTGGTACAGCTGCCTGCTCAGCAGGGAGAATGTGTAGCAGGCATGACACCGGTCAAACAGAAGAGCACCAACGTGTTTGTAGTGCTGACATCTAATGCTTCTGTGCTTCTCACCACTCCTTTTGCAGGAATGTAGGATCCTGAAGAATTTCTCCTCCTTGAGGGCCATCATTTCGGCACTGCAGTCCTACTCCATCTATCGACTGAAGAAGACCTGGGGGTGTGTTTCAAAGTAAGTCTCTCCCCCTGCTCCTGCGGCTAGCCCCGAGCAAGGGCCAAAAGCTCCGTGCTCTTTTTCACTTCCCGACTCCTGCTGACCAC
>NW_010284718.1:0-1178 GCF_000690775.1 Eurypyga helias
TTTTTTTTTTTCTTTAGTTGCAGAAGCATCTCTGGCCTTGAGACATGAACATGAGGAATTAAAACAAAACTCAGAAAGCACTGACCTCCCTTTAGCCCTGTGGCAGACCCTGCACAGGAGCCCTGGGAAGAACATCTTAGGTGAAGCAGACCTTTTTGGACCATGGGGTTTGCCCAGTGATGGAGCTTGGCCCATCTAGAGCTGCTCCGTGTGGGAGTCAGGGGAGCCTGGGTTCAGTGAAGAGCTCAGAGCTGTGCTTATCGGAGTTAACTTATTCCTGTGCTTCCCTGAGATTGACAAGGGTGGCTGTGCTGGTCTGTGCATTGGTGCCAGCCTGTGCCGAGAGCCCTGCCACAGGCAGCCTGGGAGGAGGGGGATGCCAGCAAAGCAGGTGAGCTGGTTGAACTGGAGTCTGAGTTATCGCAAAGTGAGCAGGAGAGGGGAGGAGGTAATCCCTTTTGATGGCAGTGCTGGCACCCCTGTGGGCTGTGTGTGACTTGATTTTTAGGATATATTGACATACTGAGTGTTTCCAGGGGGTGTGTGGCGCTCTCGTTGTCACTCCCGCATGCTGGCTTGTTTTCTTACACCTGGGAGATGCCTTTGGATTCTGCCATGAATTTCTGCAATTGTTGCTCTGTTTCAGGATAACCCAGAGGGATGTGGCTGTGCTGAAACTGGGGGATATGTTGGAGGTAATTTCACTGTATGCTTGCCGTGGTGGTTGTGTGCTTTTTCTGAGCTGCTGTTGCTGCATCTCCGGTGTCTGTGCCCCAGCAAATGGGGTCAGTCCAGCCGGTTTCTGTTATCCGGCGTAGGAGCTCCCTGCTCAAGCTCTGTGAGGTTTGGAAGCAGTGTGCCAGGCCTGGGCTCCCTGATGCTTCCTGGTTCCACCCTCCGCAGAGCCGGCAGCCGCTGTGCTGGAGCAGGGGGGGCTGCAGGCAACCACCACTCCTCTGCGGGGACCGGGTGGGCACTGAGCATCCCTGTCCTCCCTGCTTCCGTGTCCCAATCCACCACAGCCTCCTCCCCTCTCCGTGTCCCTGCTGTTGCCATGGTGGTGTTGGGGCTGGCCGGAGGCCCTGTTGCATTGGGAACGAGGGCAACAGCCTGGCAGGCAGCGGGGATCCAATGTGTGAGTTGTTCCCAGTGTTCTGCTCAGAATGGGAAAGGTGGGG
>NW_010284719.1:0-1207 GCF_000690775.1 Eurypyga helias
CTGACAGATTTTCCACCTATGTCACAAGTTTGAGCTCCTCTGAATCCGGTTCAATACTGGCTCGTTAACACGTCAGCGGAGCACAGGTATCAGGTAAAATAACGCACCTCTCCCCCCTCACCTTCCTTGGGGTAAAAGGAGCTGGGAACAGGTTTATTAAAACAGGAATAACTCCTCGCACTTTGCAGCTACGGAGGAGCCTATCACTGTACCGATGCTTCACGCACATCTCTGGGCGTACAGAACACCGACAGGTGTACTTCCACGCTCAGTTTCGGAACGTTATTGCCCTACCGACACCCACCAATAACTAAAAAGGCAAATTCAGCTTCCTCATACCCACCCAACGTGCAGCCAGGTACCAGCGCTTCCGCTTCTGAACTCGGAGCGGGACACGCGGCACCACGCCTGGAGAGCTCGGCCCTGCTAACGCTTCCCTTCGCATGAGGCTTTGCCTTGGCAGGATTCTGTAAGCGCCCAAGAGGTTATGTCCTCGCCAACAGCTGGCGGGGCAACGCCTCGAGCCCGTGGCAGCTGCTGAGGGTCACAAAGCCTGGCTCTCCCTTGTCATCTTCCACAGAAGGGATCTACGAACAGCATTCACCCATGCATCATCCACCTTCCAGCCTCAGGGCTTTTTCCTTAACATCCCATGTTTCCCTTTCCCATCGTTCCCGAAATAAACCCAAGGCTTTTTGCTCCTGACTGCTTCCAGCGCGCAGCAGAACCGCCCTCGGCCTCAAGGGAAACAAAGGCACACCACTCTCCCGCCAGTGCCTCGTGTGAGGCACTGACTCACCAGGGACCCTCTTATCCCTCCCCCTACCCTAAAAAAGGTTATAATCCCTACCCAGGAAACTATTTTCCCAGCTGTAGCTTTTAAGAGAAAAGGGGGAGGGATGAGAAGAAACAGCTGGCCAAGGGCAGGCCTTGGGAAGGAGCCATGTCGCTTCCCCCTGCGGTGTTTATTGGGACTCCCTGGAACGGAATGAGACTCCTCTACGTGTGAGACGTGCCACGTCGCTCAACCTAAAAACGGCCCCTTCTGCAGCCAACAAGGACCGTTTACATGGGGTAACGCCTCGCGCGCACCAACACGCCCAACGACGCAGCAGCCCCCCTGCCCGCAGCCGGGCGGTGGGTTGGGGTCCAGCTCACCCTGGAGAGCGGGAGCTACCCACCCCCCTGCAGGCGCTGTGGGCAAGGC
>NW_010284720.1:0-1206 GCF_000690775.1 Eurypyga helias
TGCTCTACAGTCTTTGTAAGATAATGTATTAGTTTTAATAATGTGCTTTTTAAAGGTCAGCATTTGAAGAACAGCACTTATTTGTTGACATCATTGCAGAAAGCAGCCTTGCCCTCACTGAGCAAAACTTTGTGGCAGTGGTATTCTCTGATTGCTCAAGGAAGAGAAATAGCTTCTTGAATGTGCAGTTGCTGAAAGGGCACTGCAGAGACTTTCAGAAACAGTAGCTGGAAATTAATTGTGTGAAGTAGCATTTGGCTTTTTTGGTTTTACAAATCTGTGGCTAAACTGTGTTATGCCTCAATTCACTTTAAAAAGCTCTCTCAGTTTTTTGTCTGTCAGTAAATGAAACAATAGTAAACATGGAGCAAGTAAAATTAATCTATATCCAGCATGTTTTAATAAATATAGTGATGGAGGCATAACTTGTAGAGTCAACCTGAGAAAAAAAAGTCAACCTGATGGTATGCTCTTCCCTGAAATCATCAGCGGGTTTTTTTTGCTATGTATAATTGGAAACATGCATAGAAGAGATGCACCTTCATTTTTAAACATATGTGTACTTTGAACAACAGAAGTATTTTTTGGTTTGGTTCTTTGTGGTCATTTTATTAGTTGTTCTGAACTGCCTTGCAGATTGTCCAGGAATGAAATCTAGCTAAAATCTATGATACATATAATGAAAATGCAAATATAATCAACTTACAGTGGGGCTGGTCCTACAGGAACTTTTTGGCATTCTCTGACAAATACAATCTTATTTAGATGTTTCTATATAAACTACCTGGAAAAACTATTGTGATTAATACAATTTACACAGACATGTGAATTATGATTTTGTGAACCAGAATTAATCAGCTGATGGGAAGTCTTGACTTATTCTTATCAAGTTTGAACCTTTGCCAAATTGCTAAATTTTTTCCCCCCAGATCGTTGTTTAGCCTCATGCTATACATTTCCCAAACATTACTTATTTATACTGACATTTTCTGAGAGATAAACAACACATTTTGAGCCATGCTAATGTGCAAGCTTAGGTGCCTACAATTTAGTCCTTGGAAGCCTCAAGTGACTTTTCTTTAGCAGAAAAAACCCCATAGGTTAAAACACAGATGTATCAAGTCATTCTGAGTTCACCCAACCCTTTGTGTGCATGCATTACAGTAGGAAGTCAGGTGCAAAAGTGTTCACCATCAGAAGTACAGA
>NW_010284721.1:0-1207 GCF_000690775.1 Eurypyga helias
ATGCCAGACTCCAGAAACAGCCTAAAGCAGTGCAATGAGACAGTCATGTACAGCATATTGTTGTTTTTACTCTAAGTGTAGAGAGAAATAGTTCTTCCCTTACTTTAATAAGTTAAAATTCCTCTATTCTCACTGCTTTGCAAACACTAAAAAGCTTGACTTGGATGCATTAGCCCTCATGGCCTGTTTCAGTATCACTATGAGAGCAAGCTCTTTCTAAGAGCCAGCGAGCCCAAAGAAAGCACAGTGTGTGCTTGGAGGTGGCCCTTTCAAATATGGGAGATGAGGCTGGGAGCAATTGCTGCTGAGTGGGGTGGAGAGAGAGTGTAGGTGATGTGTGGAGAAACTTGCTGGGGTCCAGGATGGACACAGGAGCCTGTAGCAACTGTTCTTGGGAATTGATTTGCTGAAGTCAGGAAGGGAGTTGGGAGGAGCATCTCTTAAGATTCCTAGGTTTTGAAGCATGACAAGCAGCTCTTCCTTGTGTGGAGAAACTAGCAAGCTGGCTGAGACCTGGACCTAAGGGCATTCTGGGTGGAGAGTGAGGAAGTGCTACTTAGAGAGACAGTGTTGGTAAACCTGCTCTCCGCAGGGTAACTGGGAAACACTCACTGCTGTGTCCTGCCATGGGATAAGGGCTCCTTCACAGAAATGAGTCAAGCAATAAGCTTGATTACTGAAGTTTATGTGGAAGCTTACATGACCAAAGGCAAGCTTGCCCTAACTGTATTTAAAATCTTTCACATTCTAAAAATCATCATAGTGGAATCAGTTATTCCAAACTGTATTTGAATGCATTGTTTTCTCTGAGGTACTGAATTTGCTGACAGCGCACGTGCTTTTCTGTTGAGTGAAGAGCTTTTTAGAGAAAAGCTAACGTATGAGGCGGAGACGAGCAGAAAATATTTATAACGCCTAACCTCCCTGTGGTTCACGATGCTTTCCTATTTGCGTTGCCAAGTCTAGTAAATTACTACAGTTTAGAGAACCGCTTCTTTATAGGATATGTAAAACCCATAACTTTACAGCTTTTGCTGAAAGGAAATCTTGAAAAAGTATTTTCAACCAAGGCAAAACCTCCGAACGATGTGTAAGTGAACCAGGACTGTTGTTAGGCTTACCCTGCTCTTGAGAGTGCAGAGCTCGGTCTCCAAGACCTTGCTCGCTTGAAATGAAGACCTCTTCAGACCTCATATCAATTTTAAGC
>NW_010284722.1:0-1209 GCF_000690775.1 Eurypyga helias
GGGGGGGCGGGGAAAGAGGGAGAGACAAAACAGAGATATAGATTCAAAAGGCCAAAATGAGTCCAAAAGAGACTAAACAGCCAGTAGATGTTTTTCAAAGCAGTATCAGCAGTCCTGCCCAACATATAAGCAGAAAGATTGTCAGTAAAGGACAAGTACAAAGAAAAAGCAATATTCAAGACATGCGTATGTTGAGCCTTAAAGACATCAGGCCTAAAAGGTGGTCAATATTTAGTGCTAAAGACCTCCTCACAGTCTGACACTGATTTAGAAGCTTTGAATATTCAGAAATCACAAAAATGAGTAAGAAGAAAGGCAAAATTAGTTGGAGAGCATTTGATAAACAAGCAGCAAATAGTCCCCTAGTCCTCTCTCAGGCTTTTACAAGGAATATAAAAAGTACAAAAGAGAAACAACGCAACCAAAGAAAGAAAGAGTATATGCAAGCGTTCCAGATGATGGTAGTAGCATTGTCAGCCTCAACATCTAGCAAAAACCTGTATTATTCGCAATACTGGGGTGGGGGGGGAATAAAAATTAAGAGCAATTTCCTTCTGCAACCTGTCAAGAAGCAAGTAGGCTTCCGAACCAGAGAGCACCAAGCAGATTTTAAGCCATCAGTGTCAAGTGGCTGTTCTTATTTTATAGAACTAATGTGAAGTGACAAGCACCATTCATGAAAAACACTAGATATTTCCAAGATCTTTGGATGGTAATTGTGCTGTCAGCATCCAGTATTTTGTAATCATAACCAGAATAAGACCAGAATGTATAATATTCCTGTTACTGTTAATATTGGTCATTACTGGGATGCAAAATTAGCTGAAGTGAGCAACTGAAAAGTTTCATAGACAAATAATATAATTGGATGATTTTCAATTCACTTCAAGTGGAAAAAGACAACCAGTTATTAACAGATACAGCAAAACATACTGGTCACTTTATTGATAGGGAAGACAAAAACCATGGCTATTAATTATTCCAAGCCAACCCCACAATAGACAGAGAACTATCAATAAATGTTTATAATTTTCCCTCTTTAGGAAGTAGAATATATGATGATGATGAAATTCTACAATTCAAGCAATGAAAACCAATACAGGAAGTGGCTTTTGTAAACTTAAGAGTTTAGGGAGGGTAATAAAAAAAAAGTATGAAACAAAATGTATTCATACTCAGACATTCGGCTCAATATCTGAGTGGAGACCA
>NW_010284723.1:0-1208 GCF_000690775.1 Eurypyga helias
TTTCATTAAATATTATTATCAGTAAGAGCATTGTGAACATGCCTCCTCCCTTTCAAAACATTCTAAAAGACAGGCTTTCTTCTTTAAAGAGCACAGGAAACTTATTTTTAAAGGAAAAAGAACAATACAATGCATGACACTGCTGACAAGGTTCAAACCAGAAGGAGTTACAAAAATGGGTTTTAACAGCAGTATGAAAGGAATCAGTGGCTTGCTCTAAACATAAATAAAGGCTCAAATAACAATTTTCCTGAAACGTTTGTTTCACCAGCTGAATCTGCAATGTTGAACATGTTTGTATAAAAATTGCTCAGATGTAAAATGATGAATTGAGGGAAGAGTTGCTAGTACTGGGGGCGAAGGCAGAGGATACTGGAAACAGTATTATTTTTCCTTGAGTTTAAGAGATTGCTTCAGCTTATGCTTACATATTTAGCATATTAACAAACAAGGTCAGCAACAGATGGCTAAGGGAAATCGTGATCTGTACCTAACTACTTATTTAAGGTTTTTTGCTAGGGATCTTAGTTAAGACTTCTAAATTCTAACTGCTCTTAATAAGCTTGCAAGGAAGAAAACCTGTGACCACCAATCAACTACAAATAATGAGACCAACTCACCAAGACAACAGATGTAATTATCATTAGGCAATGGGCTTCCCACATTGCCGTTGTGTTCTCTTAAATAAATCTTTGACCTGACAGATGAACTATCATTCTCTTGCAGCAGAAAACTTCATACCAGAATCCTTATTCAGGGGAAAATTAAATTACAGGAAGGAAAAAAGGCTGATGGAAGAGTTAGGAAATAGAAAGAAGTGTGTAAAGTATATAGAAAAGTTCCTGATGAGGAGAAAAGGGAGAAACACCTGCAAAACCCATGCAAACAGGAATGCAGCGAAGCCCAGAACAAAAGGCACTTTTTCTTTCAAAAATACAAATAAAAACAATTACTTACCTTCTACTCTAGATAAAGTATGAATGAGGACAGTTTTTTCTCTCTCAGAGTCCATCCTTGTTATGATTAATATCTGGAAGAAGAAAAGTAAAAGAAACTCTAGTACTGCAAAAAATTGTTGTTTCAGCCTGCATTTTATCTTTTTTTCTCCTTTGCACAGCAAGCACAAGATGGACTAAGCAGGGTTTCCAGAACGATAATCACAGAATCACAGAATATTTCAAGATGGAAGGGACCCATAAGGATCACTG
>NW_010284724.1:0-1211 GCF_000690775.1 Eurypyga helias
TCCAGCCTGTCCAGGTCCCTCTGCTTGGCTATTCCTTACCTTCCTTCCTTACTTACTTTCCTTCTTCCTTCCTGGCTTCTCTCCAGCTGTCTGTCCTGTACTGCTTGTGCATCCTTAGAATATTGACCAGAAAGAACAAGGTTCTGATTAGTTTCTTCACGATCATCCATAAAACTGGAAGATATTTAATCGAATGTAGTGTATTTTGAGCAGTAAGACACCCTGTGTTTCTGTAACTATCCATACAAAGCATATGATATCCATACATATCATTCTGTATGATCTAGAGTTAACATTTCACATGTGTAGGTCCATATAATGTGTGGGTTGAGATTAACAGGCCCAAAATATGTATTTCCAAATACGTCTCAGAGCAAATGTACAATGGCATTCTTTATCAGGAAATTAAGCGCTGCAAGGCAAGAGTGCAGGTGGGACCTGTGCTGAAAACAGTATTCACCAAGCACAGAAGTTATTACCAAAAGCTGCAGTGAAACTGCCCTGGGGAATAAGAGTAAAAAGCATATTGTCCAAGAGCTTTACAACCCCCATGCAAGACCAAATTCACAAACAATGACCCTTAACTTTGGTTTTGCTCATAATTTTTGCGGTATTTTTAGGGAGCTAAGACAGAGAATCTCTACAGGGGAAACAAAAAAAGCTTTCTTATTTACAAATGTCTCAGACACTGCAGATACAATTCACAGTGACACTTGGCCCATGCAGAACTGACTAACTCTGTCTGTTAACACCATTCTCTTAATAAAGGTGTCTGTAGCCTAACAGCAGGATTGCTGTGCATTCACTGAAGATGCCATGCAATGTTATCAATGATTTCAGAGCATGAGCAGAGTCATAAATTTCAGTATTTCTGAGTGAGCTGTTACATTCCCTGCACAGGAGGTCAGAGAAAGGTGTGCCCTTTTTGCATGTTTTGATTTTCATTCTCTTTATATTTTTACACCTTTGGTCCCCAACAAGATTTTTTTGATGGCCAGTTGATTTAAATTCCTGCAGTCAACCAACTTACACTTCCATGTTAGAAAGCTCTTGCTTTTTGCAAGTTATTTCTTCATTGCTTTTCTATAGAAAATGAGGTGACCAAAATTCTAATTAATAAGAGAATTAGCCAGAGTTAGCAGTTAATGTAGAGTTAATAGTTTTACACATATACATGTATAAAATCGTATTGGGTCTGGCTGGGATGGAGT
>NW_010284725.1:0-1198 GCF_000690775.1 Eurypyga helias
ATAAAATGTGAACCACACTTTTCAGGGTTTATAGGAGTAACAGGAATAAAACATAGTCATCGCTGAAGCTGCAAGTTTGACTCTAATATAAGCAAAGGTCAGATCAGCTAATAAGACAGTTCATTCTTTGCAGTTCAGATTAGGAGGTTGCTTTAATCGTCAAAACAACCTTGTTGAATGTGCTCACATATGCCAGAGCCTGTGGCTACCTCTAAAAATAAGAGGCGTGATTCATTTCTTGCTTGGACATGAGTTGAACTACGAGGATCATGACTCACTACATGGGGAAGAGTCAAGGGGATATCACCAGTTCATAGCCAGGTGAAGGAGTTGGCATCACTTGTTTCCAAAAGCAATTTCAAGGCTGGAACCATTTAACTGCAGAGATCCAGTGAGTACGTGTGCATGGCAGGACTGTTGAAATGGTAGCGTGTCAGCTCCTTTTGGCAGAGCCTGGACATCTTTAAGCAGATCTTTTCTGGAATTTTTCCTTCCAGCTCAGTTGCTCACAAACAGAGGAAAACTTCAGCTCCCCTTGGGCTCTGCTGTAATGTGCTGATGGGTGCTCTTGGCTGGCTGGGAGCATGCAAAATGGTGCATAATAAATACCCAGCTGTATGGTAGCTCTGGAGAGATGTGGGCTGCCTTGGAGCTCGGAACAAGCCGTATCAGGAGAATCAAGGTGAGAGTCCCCTACAGGAATGAATGTCCACCCCATTTATAAAGGTCCTCTGCTGAGATACCTGTTTAATAAACATGCCCAAAATAAGCCAAAGATGTATGAGTGATGGAGAGGTGTTGCAAGTATCTCTTCCCCCAGAGAGATTTCTGAGTGACTCAGTCTGATCTATCCGTGTTGAATTGGTCTTGGTTTGGTTGTTGAAATGCTAATTACCTCTATTTCTTTTGTACATGTGGAATTTATTATGTCCATTTCTATTCTAAATGCAATATTTTCTGTCTCTAAACAGACACGGACAGATTGCCAAAGCTACAAGGTATTGATTTTCTTGACACTGAAACTTAAATTAGAGCTAATTTCTGAGCTCTAATTCCGTAAAGAGTGTTGTGAATTTGTTTTAAAAAAACAGAACTCTATCAAAACACACTAAAATCGGTAGGTACCATTCAAAAAATAACAAAAACCTTGTGATAAGAAGATCTGAATTAATAGGGATGTATATAGCTTTCTCTTCTG
>NW_010284726.1:0-1212 GCF_000690775.1 Eurypyga helias
CAAATCCCCTTTCCCCTGGTCGTGGTTGCTGTAACGGTCTGATGATGTGTGTGTAGATGCACAATCTGACGGGCTTACCTGTTGGAATGCTCCGTAAAAGTAGTTCCTGGTTCCCTTCTCCAACAGTAACAGCAAAAGCAGGTTTGGGTCAAAAGTGCAGGAAGAGAAATTTTATCACGGCAAAAGGATGGGAGAGAGAAAAATGACACACAAAATAGAAGTGAAAGCTCTGGAGCTGGAGCTTTGCTAGAGCATGGGGTGTGGTGTGGGGGTCCCTGCTGTGCCCCCCCCGCATGCAGAGTGGATGCAGGGCCAGACGTTTGGACACCCACCTTGGTCTCCTGGGGCAGTGATGCAGGATGAGCTGCGGGCAAGCATTCGGGGTGTCGTGAGCAAGGGCAAAAAACTGAAGGGAAATGTAGAAGTTAGCTCATCGAGAGTCTCTTGGAATTGAAGGCAAACACTCTTTTCCATTTAATTTTTACTCTTTGTTGGAATCTGGTTTGTTTAAGGATGGTTTCAAAGACGCCCTCTGTCTTTCTCCCGATAGGAACAATCCAGAACACTTCAGATTTGGAAAACTACTAATTATAATAATGTCCTGCAGTGCTCTTCTAATTAGTAGTCACTGTTAGTTCAGAACCATAACTATCCTAGCAGGACTGAACAGCATTTTCACTGTAGCTAGACATGTATGGAGCGAGTGAATTTTAAATCTTTATCTGCTGTGCCTTCTCTGCCATAATCTTTAGACATCCAGTTTTGTAATAAATTAGAACTGGGCTAGCTGTGGAGAGAAATCCAGTGGCAGCTGTATCTCAGTTCAGATTTGCATGCCCCTTGGGTGTTTTGCTTCACTAGGAAATCTTTTTCAAAGCCTTTTCCGAATTGAAAATTTAAAGAAAAAATAGCAATAGATGAGACAGGAGCACATCTCCTTTGTGCGGCGTGTGCTTTCATACCCTAATCATTCCACAGATAAAACATTACGCTGGCTCCCTGTTGCCGTACTCTATGCTCACTCCAGAATATTCAACAACACCGTATGTCTAAACCACAAATTGTTTCCTTTAACTTAAAATGTGGAAACTTTGGGAAGGCAAGAGCACACCTGGCATCCAGACCCTCATGGGATGACTCGGGGCATGTTGTGGCAGAAATAGAGCTCCGGATGGATAGAGGGGCAGCCTCTCTCACGGCTCCACTGCGGGC
>NW_010284727.1:0-1211 GCF_000690775.1 Eurypyga helias
TGCGATCCAGAAGTGAAATTGAGTTCTTCCTGAAGCCTGTAGCAAAACGTGTCTAGGTTAATGGGTGTAAGATAAGATGCAAGAAGAGAGTAGAAGAAAAAATTTGGGGTTGGGGAGGTGGTGCAGGGAAAAGTTGGGAAGCAAAGATGCTTAGCTGAGGTTGTGCACATCTGCAGCCCATGGTGGTAAAATGGGGCTGTTCCCTTAACCATGTCTCCCCCGGAATCCCACAGCGTTTTGATTAACTTGCCTGGCGAGTTGCAAGCCAATAAAAAGTCTACAATAAATGGAGCTGAAGAGTCAAAGATTAAAAAACGCGTGCTGATTTCCTTGAGGGTTTGTTCTGGAATCTGGCTTTTTGTAAAACAAACTGCCTGCTTGCCTGGGAAAAAGAGCTGAGCTCCCGGTGAAATAGGCTTTGTGGCTGAAGGAGGCAGTAGTTTTCTCCCCCACTACTCACTTTTTAGAAGCAGTGGTGTTTTAAAAAGCAAAGGAGATTCAGAGCCAGGTTCCCAGCCCTGCGGTGCCAGGTGATAATAGCACGAGAGGTGCAAGGGTTGAGATGGGCACAGACCTAACCCAAAAGCGTTACGTGCAGGTATGTCTGCCAGCCAGGCCGAGGGCTCAGCTGATCCAGGATGTTCGGAAGCATTTGGAGAGGAGGGTGGCTTAGGAGAATTTGTTGCTGGCAGCTGCTCGTGTGCTGGAATAGCTTAAAGAAAGCATCGTTGGTGTAGGGGCACCTGCATCCTTGAGCTCCAGAGTCTTTGCTTGATGCCTGCACCATATTTAGGCTGTCCTCCTAGCACTGAAGGAATAAAACACAGCAATCCCAGCTGAACAGCAGTTCCAAAAGCCCCATCCCACTTTTTAATGCGGAAATCCAACTGGGAGTATTGCTGGAGGGCCTGCAGCTAAAGTTAATCCAATCAAACTAAGAGCCCGTAGAGGAAATAGAAACCATCGTGTCCCCACAGACCGGAATCGGCCTGTGCTTGTTATTCCACGGCCGGTTATTTCCCTTGAAACACACGAAATGTCTGTGGTCCGTGTCTTTTGTTTAACGATACTGCTAAACCCTACGGTTGACGCTCGGGTGTTTTGCATGAGGCTGATCCCAGGCAGAAGGAGACTGTTGTCAAGAGCTGTGAGTTTGGGCTGTAGCTTTCTACTCTGCGGGCTGTGCAGTATTTGGAGGTTGAAGACATTTG
>NW_010284728.1:0-1205 GCF_000690775.1 Eurypyga helias
TGTTTCACTCACTCTCCTTGAAATTCATCTTCTTCCATAAGCCCATGAAAATATAGTACAAAATTATGATCAGCATCTCAAATAGCATGAGAGCTGTTGCTGCACATTTCTGGAATGAGTAGTCCTGAGCCAACAGCCCTATCTGCTATTCCTACCTTTCCTTATTTCCTGGCATTCCCAAAAAAAATTGGAAAATGGGTCCAAGGAGAAATTAAGTAACTCTGATCCACATACTACTCCATATATGGCTGATGTCTAAGCGGTACGAGCAGGACTGAACACTTCAAGTGCTCCTTTTGGAGGGAACCGCGTCATGTCCCTGCTCCAACGCACGTTGTAAAACGTCGCTCTACATTCTCCGTTGTCATCGGGGTGCATAGGAAGGCAACAACTTACCTTGGACGCTGGAGGTAATTAAGTATACTTATTTACAGTATAAACATGTAGATGTACACAGTTAGCAGTGCATACCACAGTATTAATTCCTAATGTTCCTGAATGCATCCAAATACCAGATAATTTAAACAGCATGCATTTTATGTTCCCCATTAAATACAAGGGGATGCAGAGAGTTTAAAAAAAATATGTTGTCTCTATAGGCAGAGCTGGGAGAGAACCTAAATCTGACCTATCCTCTTGTGAGTTTTAAATATGTTACCTTCTCTAACATATATGCACGGTGATCAAAGTCTCATGAATATGCATGATGATTGCCAAACCAGCTGTAATCCTTTAAAAAGTCATTCCCCATGAGTACAGCAGACCT
Organism: Eurypyga helias; assembly: GCF_000690775.1. Lineage (NCBI taxonomy): Eukaryota > Metazoa > Chordata > Aves > Eurypygiformes > Eurypygidae > Eurypyga > Eurypyga helias. The sequence continues at coordinate 767 of NW_010284728.1, forward strand.
TCACTGAAGACCTCAGCTAAACATAAAATCATTCTGACTCAGCTCATCCACTTTTCAAGTGACAGTACTCAGCCCCATCATCGGTTTTACACCAATTTCAAGGACCAGTAGGAGTAATAGTTCCTGTTTCTTGACCACTGAGGAAAAGAACTCCCGTATTAAAAGTTATCAGAATTGTTAACTGCAGACATGAGAAGCCAAACATCTTAGTTCAAAGGCATTTGACAGATAATATATTATTGCAAAACTATGAATTCTCCTGTTTCTGATTGCCACTTTACCTCCTGCTAGCACTTGTCTGGCTTTTTCTTCAATATACTCTTTACTGAGAAGTCTGGACATGAAGTATTCAGTGTTCAGTAGAGACACAGATGTGCGCTCTAGTAATGGTCTCCCTAACACAGGTCTGATACTTACAGATTCACAGACTCACAGAGTG
>NW_010284729.1:0-1192 GCF_000690775.1 Eurypyga helias
AAACTGTCAACTCAAATGTTTGAGGACTGACCTAACAAACTGTAAATGCTGCACTATAACCATGTCCATGAGCAAGTTATTTCGGTCATTACCATGGAATAATATACCAGATACTATACTGAAGAGCAGTTAAAGCTATTAGCTATTGTTTTCCAGAAGTCCTAATCAGGAAGTATCAAAAGGAACATTCACGCTCAGATAAGCATGACTAAAGCAGGAATTGGTTAATCAACTCAAACACAAAATGGCACACATAGGTCCTCCTCACCCCTCTACATCATACTCACCCTTTCACAGTCCTGCTCAAAGTTCTAGCAGTACATACCAATACACCACTCATCGCTATATATACACCACAACCTTTAAGCTCTTTCAGACTAATCTGCTCTCCCATCCCCTCTACCAACTGCTTCTCCACTCTAGTAACTGCTGATGTTTTATACTGCAGTTTCATAGTTTGAGAAGACAATAAGGAAACCTAATGGCAATTCAGGCTCTTTAAAGGGGCCAAGCCTTTCCATACCAGTGCAAGGGGTTCCCACCCCAGAGACTGAATCACAGCAATATACACCAACACTAAAGCTAAGGAGCAAAAGACCTAATCATCCCTCACTGTGCTGTTGCCCCTTCACATCAGTGTTAGTTAAGAATGCTCATGTCTAATGTATTTCAGCACTGCCCTCCCAAGCTTGCTTCTTCCCCCTCCTTGAATCATAGCATTTTCTCCCACTATGATGGGAGAATAGTTGGTAAAGCACAGCCCACACCAGAGGACTCGAGCATCATTGCAAACGTGAAATGTGCACAGCCACCAGCACTGCAAGACTTTGTGCTAGCTACAGCCAGGCACAAAGGGTCCTGGCACAGGTCAGCTTTTGGGAATCTTGTGACTATTAGCTCAGCTTGAGCTAATTCTGCCACCTGAAACTCCTCCCTCAGAATTGATATGGCAATATATATCCTGAAAGCAGGTGGAGATAAATCCCTATCTATGCTAACTGCAATGACATTTTAGGGCCTAGAAGTTAAAACCCTAACTCTTGAGGTAACTATCCAGCTGTTGTGGAAGGCTTTGATTTCTTTTCAGGTATTCACAGTTCAAGTTTCCAGCTATGTTTTATTTCAAAGGTTACCAACGAGCACACTAATAATGGAAAGCTACTATTAAGGGCAAAGATTATTTTTTTTTTTT
>NW_010284730.1:0-1207 GCF_000690775.1 Eurypyga helias
GACAATTATGGGCCACATCCTTTATCATTTTTAACCTGTCTTGGAGTAGATGGAAAGACCAAAACCTGCTGTCACTGTGAAAACAGGTTTTCATGGCAGTAATTTAAAGAGTTCTTTCCCAAAGTCTTCCACAATTTTCAGCATTTTTGAAACATGGATATATATTCCAAATAGGCTGAGCTTTGACAAGGAAGTTTCAGCATAAGGTGATACAACATGAGGCTGCTAAAGGCTTTCCTCTAGAACATGCAAAGAGGCTTGGGCTCGCAACAGACTTATCAAGACACTGTTCTAGAACATTTAAAATGCTTCAAGGACAAAAAATTCAGCTTTCCTTTCAGAACAATAAAATCGCTTGTTGCCACAACAAATCTCATCTATTTAAACTTCAAGTGTGTTACTACCTATTCCCTCTCCTTTTGATTTTGCCCTTCAAAGGTCAAAAACCAAGCGGCTCCCCTAGAGCACAAAACCCAAGCCACCCATCAACTGCGAGGTTCCTCCTCCCAGACCAGACTTTTAAAAGAGAAGGAAGAAAACAGAGGTTTTTCCTATTTATTCCAAGCAGAATGAGGTACGGAGAAGTGACTCAGGATTAGGTAGTGAGAGGTAATGGAATGCCATCAGAAATGGAGACTGACTCAGTACCACATGAGCCTTGCTCATGATTTATCTCCAACTCAAACCCCACCAGCACTACTCATCATGTAGTACCAGTGAAACAGGAGATGCTGCTTGGTTTTCCTCCTGGGCAGCAGAACAAGCTTTAAATGAGAACATCAGTACTTCTGGCATTTGACACAATGAAAATCACTAAGTGCTGTGTACCCCCTAAGGATTAATTCCTTTAGCATCTATGAATCAGGACTAGGTAAACTTGCAGTGCAATGATTTTATTCTGCTAATGTGCAAGACTTGACTAAGACTTGTTCTTTGGGTTTTTGTCCTGCGTGCTGGTGTTTCATGTTTTGCAGCAGGCACTCCCTCCCCCTCCTCTTGAACACGTTAGAGCTTAAGGATATACCGTCTCCTGGAACAGTTAAGACCTGCAACACCAGGCAGAATTTGTGGAGACTGAGCGACTGGACACTGGATTCTTACAGGTGGAATTGTCTACACCAGACAGAGAAAGGAATAGTCATACGAATGCTCTACAATGCTTCCCTAATTGTTACGAGTGCCATAAAGGCTCATACCTGAATTAAAA
>NW_010284731.1:0-1210 GCF_000690775.1 Eurypyga helias
AAGGACGGCTCGACAGGCCAGGAGGGAGCTTTCTGTTGGGAAACTGCGGTTTGCATGAGCTGCTGCTTAATTTCTGATGGTTAGCTGTTAATGGCATTGAGCGTCAGTGCTGAGCATCTCTTGCATCTCCTTTTCCACTCTCAGCCTGCTCGTGCCACAGTCTGCAGGAAGGGGGCTCGAGCTTAAGATTGCCTTTCATTCAGGAAAACGAAGAAAATCCAACCGTTTTCTCAGCCAAGTGATGTGCTAAAGGCCTACTTGTCTTAATTTATACTTTTTCTTTGCACCTCAGTTCCTCTGGGGGAGTGTGAAACTGCATGTTTATTACCATCAGGATGGACATCTGGAGTGGGAAGCGGGAAGAGCCTGATCTCTCTTCTAATTCTTTTAGTAGTTTTATCTCTCTAGTAGTTTTTCAGTAAGTAAGTAATATCAGAAATGAAATTATAGACTAAGTTATATCAGAAATTAAATTAATTCAACATTGTTTAAATTAATTACATGTTATTTTACACAAGCAATATTCTTATCTGTTAATATACAGGTTATAAAAATGGACTTTAGTAGGGACTCTGTGAAGAAGGAATCACTAGGGATCATGCAATGTAACTATTTTCCTGGGATATTGTGTTTATTTGTTTGATTTTTACAGTGGTAAATATAAAATGAAGAATGGGAAAACTAGAAAAGGGCAAAATTAAGATTGGCCTTACAAATTGTTGCAGTAGTCATATCATCTCATCTGCATTTTCTTTTTAATGGCGTCTTCAATTACATGGTTACATACCATGTGTCCTGCAGGATCATACTCCCTCTGGTGCATGTGTATGTGCAGGGACTGCAAAGGAAAGAAAGGCATGTAGGAAGAGAAAGCATTGCATTTAAAATGTGATTCAGAAGAGATGGATTTATATTCCTAGCTATGCTGGGATTTAACACTATATGCTATTAGGCAACAACAAGAATACAAGTTTTTCCAGCTTCCCATTCTCATTAAGGTACAAGGTTTTTTCTACGCAGCTGTTTCTCTGGCAGAAAGGGAACTTGAAAGTGATGCACTGATTACTTGCCTTAATTATCAATTTAATGGTCTAGCATTTCGTATCTTAATGATTAATAGTAAGAAGCTATGCAGGAACACAGGGTTGGTGTTGGACAAAAAGTAAACTTGTGTCTGTAATCAGCAATGAATCGTAGAATCACAGAATGG
>NW_010284732.1:0-1209 GCF_000690775.1 Eurypyga helias
CCCCAACAAAACAAAACAAAACAAAGTATAAATTAAGTAATATTAAATTCCCACTTTGACTATCTTAGGTGTTAAAGGTACTCACTTCCTTGTGACTTGTTAACTGACAAATATTTCCAAGTTAAACATTGATTTTCCTTTGCCTCCTTTCATTCCTGTCTTGAGCAATCTCTTGGATTGTGGGATTACAAAAAGAGTACATACATATATCATTCATTTCAGGTTTCACGGCCTTCGGAATCATTTGGTCTTTATACAGTAACCCTACAACAGCCAAGTCAGACTACATCTTTGGAGAGTGTTACTACTTCGAAACTGAAGCAGTTAAAGTTAGCAGAGGTGCGATCTGGCCCACTATCTGGCAGGAAATAGTTTTGAAGAGATAACTGAGTGGAATTCTATGGTATGCAAAATACATACAGTCATATGAGATAGTCTTGAGTTTCCTTCTCATCTAAAATCCATTAATTTAGTTATGTTTCCTTGGCAAATGAAAGAGTAACTTTTGACGAGATGCAGATATATTTGCATCTTCGCTAAATCTCTGCTGTACATCTTGAACTCAATATTGTCCCAACTTTGGACTCACTTCCCTGTGATTTAACTGCTTTGTGTTTATTCCAATAATAACAATAATTAATAAGCACAACATCCTATGAAAAAAATGTAAAAAGCAAAATGTCAGTGGAGACAGACAAGGGCCAGAACAAAAATCTTCAGAATTTTGGGTCTCCTTTCCTACATGCTCCCAAGAGCTGAGTTATTTGCTTTATTTTTCTGCCTCATTTTTTCTTAAAAGTAAGAGATAAGCTTGCTTTTCTCTCAAGTATACTGTAAAAATTAATTTATTTTTCTGCTTCCATTATTATTTAGTTTACTCAAATTTAATAAGCCCCTCATCCAGCCAAGCTCCTAAGCATATACTCCACAATGAATTGTACAGGCCTCTGTAAGAACATAACACCTTGAACCTGACCTTCACAACTGATCTTCCATCTTGCTTTCTGTGCACTCATCTGAGTTCACCAATATATTTAGGGGTTCCTGTTAAAATGGATTTCCCTTTCCACACTTGCAGTGAGACTATAAGAGCAAAGCTTCCCCCAGGTTGGCTTCTCTGGACACAGTGAAGACTGCACCGATGAATGCAAGGAGGAGAAAATCTCGCTGGAAAGAGAACTAAGGAGATGAATCATAGAATCATAGAAT
>NW_010284733.1:0-1213 GCF_000690775.1 Eurypyga helias
CCATCAGTCTCTGTAAGGTGGAAGAGTTCACATTCAGCATCACACATGGGCAGAGGCAGCCTGCTCCCCAGACCACCCCCCCAGTGACACCTCACCTTCCCGGACAGCAGATCACCTTTGGCCTCCACGGTGGGATGCCAGAACTGCTACAAGCAGCATCCGCTCCACGCTGGCATGCTGTTTTGGGGTGGCCAGTTACAGATTCAGATCTTTAAAAGCAGCTTTTCTAAGCATTTAGGATAAAGGTACAAACACCCCTCTGAGAGAAGTATAATCTATGAGGTTGTTTCTTCCAGAAGCACAAAAGTGGAGGAGGAGGGGAAAAAAGAAAGAAAAAGCCTCTGGGTGGTTCAGCACCTGTGTATGCTACAGGCACTTTGTGTTATATGCATGAGAATACTATCACCCCTGTGGAGATCTCTACGTGAATCAGCCAGGCAGGGTCTCTACAGCCTGCTTTTAGGAAGACCTCTTTTTTTTCAAATTTACCTTAATTCAACCATTTGATTTATATTACTTTCCAGTCATCTCTAGCTGGATATAATTCAGGCAGAGAACTCAACATCAGCTTCCACCTTGCCCCCTTCCATATAAATGTGGCAATTAGCACAGAAAAATTAGTCAACTATGCAGTATTTCACCTTAAATAAAGCAGCTTGGGAAATAATACAGCACTTAATCTGTACTTGACAGCCAGAGGAGAAACACAGTGTCTCAGTAACATGCTTAAAGAGGGTCTGAAATCCATTCGTAGACCTCGATGGAAGCCTGTCCTTGTCAACAAACCCCACGATCCATAATAATGCTCAGTATTGTGCTTTTATCCTCCGTTTTATCAGAGCTCATCTGCTGATCAATGAGGAGTCCCATGGAATAGCACTCTGAATTTCAATGTCAACACAGCAGTACTGTGGTAATGATCGAAAATATTTACATATTGCCTCGTTGATCGTGCGGTGTTCTTTTCCAACCATCTGGCTACTGGGCACTAATTTTTTTTTAATTTTAATTTATTTTCAGGGTTTTAAATGATGGAAAAGCAGGTTATTTAAACATCTTTACAGCTAACATCCAGCATTCCACCCCAATTAGGGCCTCCTGTTATCTTTAATCCAGAACACTACCGACAGTATTTATCAGTTTCATCCCATCTCAGGCAAGGGAAAAGTCCCAATTTTCTTAATGAGGACAAAACCAAAAAAAACAACACACA
>NW_010284734.1:0-1213 GCF_000690775.1 Eurypyga helias
TCCTGCTGTGTTTTTCTGTGGGCTGCATTAGTATGATTGAAATCAGAATTGTTCCATCTGCAGATACATTAAAACACCTTGCAATCTTAGATTATCAGTCTGTAGAAATCCAAATGTAAACCAGCCACTTCGCTGTATGTGCTCACTGCCTTTCTCCAGAAAATTATAGCATATTGCTTAAAACATGAAAAATAGAAGTCTTTCTGTCAAGAATGATACTGTAATTACAGAAAATATCTTATCAAGAACCCTCAATTAGTTCCTATTCATAAGGTCCATTCTCTTCACAGTTTCATTTGTCAAGCCAGCAACTGTGAAGTACCTGCATGGATTTTGAGATTTAGCCTGTGTTAAATGAATATAAACCTGATTGCATTTTCAGTGAATGCAACAATGCAAGATTGCGGTCGGAGGAGTTGAATGTCCTGGGTACTGAGTTCCCTGACCCTCTGATGGCAAAGGGTGCTGGCAAATGATGCGTGGTTAAGGCCTGTAAAGATGCTTGATCCATGAAATGCCTGTCAGCAAAGTAAGAAGGTATTTTAATACATTTATCAAATATGGTGCATGACAGTCTTCCATGTGTAATAAATGCATACTATAACTTCAAGAAACAGACCATATATTTTAGTATCCCTCAATTCTAGCATTATCTCGTCTATGATTGGCCATGAGCTAGAGATATGAAAAAGAGGATGTTTTTGACAAATAATAGCAGCTGTTTGTGTCATATATCAAGGTTACCTTAGAGAGCCAGGGGACTTGACACAGAGATACTACTTTTATTTTACACATTTGTTATACTCCCAACTTGTATATGGAAGTGCTCCTGAGAGAAGAGGGACAAAAACAAATCAAGCAGGCATGTTGGCACTATGGCGAACAAAGTAATAGAGTAATAAGAGCCATGGCTATTATTATGGCTAGGATTGTATAGTGTACCTGAGTGAACTCAGAGTAGAGTTTTCCTACCCTACTGGTTTATCCACGCTGTGTAAGTCCAGAGCCAACTCCATCCCAACTGATCCAAGAGTCAAGCTTTTTTCCCTAGGCTGAAGCACAAAGCTTGTGTAGCCACAGATCTTACTTGGCAGGGCTCATGTCTGAGGGTTAATTAGACTGTAGTCCTCATCCTGCTGCATGGTGATGCTGGATAAGCCTCTTGGTTTCTCTCTTGTGGCAAGAATATGGAAATCACAGAATCACAGAATGG
>NW_010284735.1:0-1213 GCF_000690775.1 Eurypyga helias
TCATAATGTATGTACAGCTTCGATTTGGTTTGTAGCTTCTTAGTTCTAAAAATCAGCAGGATATAAAGGATTGCACATTACATTCCACATGACAGCAGTGAAAAGCTCCTTGAAGACAATTCAATGACTTTCATTGCCTTTAACGGAGTTAGATCAAACTGAAAATTATAGAAGTAATTTAAAACAGCCAAAAATGACAGACATGGCAAAAGCTTTATATTTAAAACTAACAATCTAACCACTGAAAAATTAAATTCAGCTTTTGTGGGAAGTCTTCAGCTGTTGGAAAGTGTTCAGGCACTGAAACACACCATAAAGTTATACAGATATTCTTCTGTTGAATCTTTGCATGTTAACTTTTCATATTTCTAAACTATTAAAAGAAGTGACCTCACAGCAAGGCTACAGAAATGGGCATTACTGGTAATTCACTGAAAATACCCAAAGCCAGAATCAAATAAAGAGTACAAAATCCTTACACATATTCTTACCATAGTTAGCCCAGGCTGCATTCCCGCACGTATAGCTTCAATCTGAGTATGGGTAAATTGAATAGTATTGCTGCAACAACACAAAATGAGATCAGAGAATTGACAGGTCTTGCCAACAGTTTTGATAAAAGCAATTGTTTTAGTAATTTCATTTAGATTAACTGGCTACACATTTCTCCACAACTACATGCTTGCAAATTTTTATATAAATTAAACCACCATTACAAGTATCTTTACAGACATTACAATCTTGTAATTTCTAAGCAAGACGGTAAATCACGCTGTCAATGTGACAGCAAAATCATCCCATCTACAAGACAGTCTGTCTTTAGTTATTCTTTGCTGAGAATGCTGTGAAATTATTTAGGTATAATTCTCCCAATATTCAAAGTCCTGACATGACACTAAAAGACAGCATTTCTCACTGTTCTTCAACGGAATTTAACAGAGAGGGGATAACAGAGTATTTTAATTTAAATATAAAAGAAAGCATACTCATATGTAGATCATCTTTTGGTAGCGAAGCTAAAATGAGATTGCTTTTATACTCATTATTATTTTGAAGTATTTCTGAAAATGAACTATTTTCAGAATATGCATGTTCTGATCTGCTTATTACCGTTTTGGCTGATTATATGGATATGGTCCCCTGTTTGGAATGATATGAGGCTCTACAATCAGCGTTGTAGCTTCTTCAGGTTTTTCTTCATTCCCATCCTCTT
>NW_010284736.1:0-1210 GCF_000690775.1 Eurypyga helias
AGCAGGAAACAGCCTGGTGCAGAGCTGACGTGGGTGTATAGAAGACATCCAGGCAGCAGCACTGGTTTCCCAGGGGTGGGCAGCTGGTAGGAGTCCAGCGGCACCCAGAGTGAGCTGGAAAGGCTTTGCTCATCCTTCTTCTGCATGGGGAGCAGGGCAGAAGGTTGGGGAGATAAAGAGATCTCCAGAAAAACTGCTGCTGAGGAGTGACTCACCTGTCTGAGCATTAACACCAGCCTCTCCCCACTCAGTTTGTCTGCCCGTGTCACAGACAGACCAGTGAGACCCCACACCTGCAATGCCTTAAGCAAAGGAGTTAAGTGAGGGACCTCAACAGGTCTTGCAGCATGGAGATGCTGGTTTTACCTCCATGGTGACAAGAACATCCTGCTCATCCGCCTTCATTGTGCTTGAGTCAGCTCTTATTCCTGCTCTCAGGAAGTCAGCAAACTGGTTTAAGACGTGTATCCCCAAGGATTCTCCAGCTTTGGTACTCTCTCTTCCTGAAGCATCTTACTAATGCCTGCAATAACCACTTTATAATATTGTTTTCTCGCTGCAGGCTGGCTCCCTGAATCTCCTATTTCCATACTAAAAGAAAAGAGCAGGATGGAGCAGAGCTGCAGCAATTTTTACATTGGCACGCTGGGACCATTTTGGTTTTGAGTCATGGGGCCTCCAGTCAGACTATTTTCTGCTTTGATGATAACTGGTGGAAGCAAGAGGCCATCCCAAAGGTCTCCTCTCCCTTTAACAAACTGCTCCACAGGGATAGGGCTCTTCCTCAGTGGAAACCCATTAGCATACAAACAGAAGTCCTGATTGTCCAACAGGGAGAGCACAGATTGCTAATAAGGATGGTTCTTAGTGGCTCTGAGGGGTCATCAACAACCTGGCCAAGTTTTCTAATATCAAAATATTCCAGAGTGTACAAACAAGAACATGAAGCCTGCTTCTTTTCTCTTCCCCTCTCCTGTTGCATATGTACAGTAAGTATCTCTCGCTCCACACAATTTAATTGGCATTGCTGTGTCTGCCAAAAGTAATGGAAAATGAAACCCAAAAGCTCCCCTCTCCGGCCAGCAGGCTTGTCTAGCAGCGTGTGGGTCAGGCTCGAGCAGTGGCTGCTGCAGAAGCCAGGTCCCTGTCACCTGACAGCGGCGTATTCGTGTGCGTGTCCCTGTCTGCGCGTCCTGTGCCGAGCAGCACC
>NW_010284737.1:0-1219 GCF_000690775.1 Eurypyga helias
GAGTCAAAGTTCTTTGTTTCACCATGCAGGCACCAGGAGTGATGCATGCTCCTCTCATAATGAGCTGTGATCCTGTTAGCTACTGGGCAGTCAGAGCCTGTGCTCCAAATGCTTCAGGAAACGGTGCTGGGAAGTAAGAAAATAGTGCTCCTCCTTTTGCACTAGAGTACTGGGGAAAGGTGAGAGAGCTGGACTGCTGCTGAGGTCTCTGGAGTATTTAGATTGATCCTTTCAGGGATCAGACTCTTTTGTAAAGAGATGTTGCTCCTTCTGTCATCCTTATCTCCCTGAGTTGTTGCTGCAGTTGAGTCTGGACATTGCATTTTTCTTTGCTCATCTCAGTGATACTCTTATCAGTGTCTTCTCTACAGCAAGTTGATTTCACTGTTGGAGATAGTGTCGACTTGATTTGGTCTCTTTGACAAGTGTTTTGGAATCACAGCGGGTGAAAGGTTCAGGTGAACAATGGCGAGAGTGCTGCTGTTACGGTTTTAATCACAATTTTGTTTTTCAGGTACGGCTCGAAACACCCTCAGCCAACCAAACGTGTGGCTAGCCATCTTCCTCAGCATCGCCCTCTGTGTGCTGCCTGTAGTTGGCTTTCGATTCCTGAAGGCTCAGTTAAAGCCAACTCCTAGCGATAAAGTAAGGACACACCTTATTAAAACAGAAATCTTGCTTGTTACCACCTGAGCTTACCACCAAGCCATATTGCAGGGGCCTGGCATTGCTCAGGGTCCCTGCAGGTGCAAGCGCTGCCAATCCATCTGTCCCCTAGTCCGCTGGGAAGGAGGACTGAATTTGGGGTTTGGCACAGTTCAAATCATCTGCAGCTGGGACCAAGACTGAGATTATTTGGATGTGGATTTGATTGCACTGGAGCGAGGAAGACACACTATTTTTAGGTGCAGGGTTTAGGTGCTCAGTGGCAAAGGAGTGGCATGCTTCAGCCCTCTTACCCTGCTGCCATACAGTTTTTATCCTGGCAGACCACAGCAGTTCACCCTCAGCGGGAGTGAGTGTGTTTGCTGAGGATTTTAGAATTTACTTCATTTGTAGTCAGTGTTTATACGTCACCCCTGAAACTAGCTGCCCTCCCATCCCCAGAAATATCAAGATGAGACTGTTAGGGCAAGGAGACCCTGGGAGAGATGGAGGGGCCAGAGAACTCACAGCTCACTGCAGCCAATGGACCCTGTGCCAACCTTATGGAGTTCAA
>NW_010284738.1:0-1172 GCF_000690775.1 Eurypyga helias
CATTATTGCCTCTGAGATTAGCGTACTTTCACCACAGAAGTGATCTTCACTTTTGTCAAGTAATACAAGGAGCAGCTGCTTGACACATCATTAAAGAAACAAGTCTGCTCAATTTCTGTATTACAGATAGTCTTATTTTAAAAGAAATCCAACAAATCAAGGAGATCACAGGGCATCTGCATTCTCGCTCACCGTATGAATGTTTTGTTCTGGTTCCGAAGCTATCTTTCAGACATGCTACCGAAGAATAAAATACCCAAGATCAGCAGAAAGTAACTGGGCAGAGAGAAACACCAGCAGTGGTGGTGTGTGGCAGGGGAGATGGGAGTTTGGGAGAAGTGACAACTACCTAAAACTGTGTAACAAATTTGAAGTAACACACAAGCTTGTTTGGCAAGATGTGTTTTAAAAGCTGCGCTGCTCTCATTCCAGAATCTCTGCAATATCCTATTTGCAATGGAGAAAAATTCATCTCTGGGAAATAAAATCCATTTTGAAAAAACACGTGTACACACATATCTTCATGATTCCTGGACTAGCCTTTTCCACTCTCCCTCCTCCCACAGGCAAAATTTTGTGGTACTTCTTTCCAGCGTTACTAACCCATTCCCCGTGCATTACCCTGCAAGCACACATGAGGAAGAGCTTATCCATGAAATGCACAGCTAAAAGTGAGTATTGACTTGCAATACAGCCCATCTATTTCCCAAAATACAAATTGCAGTTTGCCCTCCAGATTTTAACCATGGTCTTACAAGAAAGGACACTGTAATTATTGAACAGCCCATCAGGGAGTTTCACCCTCCCCCGGCCTTTTTCTGCCTGGGAGAAGGACAGGAACAGCTAAAACAAACAAACAAAGGTTAATGGAAAATGTAAAGTTAATGTCACCAAGGAGTAACCACTGTAACAATAATAAAAATACTCCAGAATGTCAAGGGGGGCTAGGAGAAGAGGTGGGAAAGCAGTGAGAGGAATACAGAGAAGGTCCACTGAGAACCACTGTTGGTGCACCCAACACTAAAGCATGACTTGCATGACAACCCTCTACCCCCCTCATGGCTGTATTTTGCTAGGAAACAGAAATATGAATATCCTCCATTATCCTACAAAGCTCAATTTAACGGGGAGGGTAACATGAGTATTAAAATTGCTGGGTGGAGAGTGGATGG
>NW_010284739.1:0-1216 GCF_000690775.1 Eurypyga helias
AAAAAAACAACTAACTTTTTTTATAGTAACAAAAGCAAGCCATAAAGAATTAGGTAATAGGCTTATACTACAAATGATGTTCATTTTTGCACAGCAGTACAACTGCCAACTATTTCTGAGTAGCCTTAAATTAGCTGTTGATTAGCTTGATGAAACACACGTATTATATATAAAGAAATCTATTCAGTGGCAGAGAAAAAACTTTTTTCTGGTTGTAATTCTAACACCACACAGCAGCAGAATTTGTAATGCCTCCCTGATATATTCTGTTGAGATGGATCAAAATATTAGGAAAAAGAAATGAAAGACATAATTTTTCCAAATTTAAGTAACCTGCATATGTCCTGTACAGTTCCAGAACCAGACACCAGTAAGCCTTGAGGACTTGCCTGTCTCTGTATGGTATCTGAATCAGATCCAGCCTCTGTGCTCCACTCACTTAGATAAAAACATACAGATACAGTAGTAAAACATCTGGATTCAGCACAGGTGATACATTCACAGTATAGTTCTCTTTTCAGGCTAAGAGATATCATCTTAGAATAATATCTATAAGCAGTTGACTAATGCAAAACGAGGTAGCATCAAAATACCAAGGACATCTACTTGCTTTTGAATATAGATTTCTAGAAACATTTAGATGTCTGAGGACATCCTGCATGATCTCGACCTCTTCTTTCAAAGGGGCACACCACTTTCATTCATCCTGTGCTAATCTGGCATGGATTTCTCATTAACATTCCACTCTAAAACTATGGTTTAGGACTGAATTCCCCTGTGACTGACCATTTTATAACTATATAACCTTGAAAACATCCAACCATCCAAACTGAAAATGAAAGATAAAACGGTTACATTTAGAACCTTTAAGAAAGTGCTTTTATAGCCTTGTCTATCAGATCCATCTTAAGGAACATAAAAATAGAATTACTGTAGGTCAATCATTTCTTAAATATCCTAGGGGGCTGTTTAGGCCATTTATGGTTTCCACCTGTGGCATCAACAGTGCTCTGCAAATGTGCAGTCTTTGAAAATATGAGTCATCTGACCTATCCTTAGCTATCCAAGTTATAGAATGTAGACAAGTACCATAAAATAGGTAACTTTCTCAATTAAATAATACCAGGCAATTCTTTCATAGGTCTGCTGCACTGTCTGTTGCACTATAACATGGGTCCACTGACTCTTCAATGGTTTGCTTGTGCCCTGCCTTGTT
>NW_010284740.1:0-1185 GCF_000690775.1 Eurypyga helias
AGGAGGTATGATGCTGTAGGAATATGTTTTCCAACAAAGTGTTACTGAAGCAAAACTTTGGTAAGCTAAGAAACGATTCCTTTATTGCAGCTCCTAAAGAGGAAGTTCTGGCAAGTATTTCTAAACCAGATCCTAAATTTAAAGATACTACTTTAATTTTACATATAATGAAAAATGCTTATTGCACCCTTAGTTTTTTTTAGACCCTGAATTTGACATGTTTTGAACCTGTTCTCACTGGCCAACTTGAATGCCACAAGGCACTGAGTTTCCAAAGGAGCTGCAGGACAGGCACAAATTGCTGCGGTAATGTTTTGGCAGGGCTACAGTGTCAGCTGCCAGCACGAGACTTTGTTCACTGCTCGTGAAACGATGAAAAGTCATTCCAGGGAGAAATTGCTCTGATTAAAATCCATTTTTAATACCTGTTCTGCCTTCACTCTTGCTTAAAACCAACCTTTCTGTGGCTTCCGACTCTGTAATACTAGCTGCCTTAGAGCGTTTGTGATTAATATGTGTGATAATTTGTTATTAATATGTGATTCTACGAATCCTTCGTTTTTTCAGTGAAGGCAGCTGAGGTACAGATAAACGAATGAACATTTCCCAGGCTCTTTTTGTGAGTCCACGAGCTGTGCCAGCATCCAAGCCCCTGATCTCCTGACAAGCCATCCTTTGTTTCATACGTATGCTTTGCTTTCTCCTTCCTGCAAGAGGGGTTGGAGGGGAAGGTTTTGTCATGTGCTTGCTGCACTGAATGGTGCTAACGGAGACAAGGGCCTGCTTTCCCCATTCCCTCCACTCCTTGGAGATCCGTGAATCGAAACACTTGAGAGTTTTATGTGCAATTTGGCAGCTTGTCCAGGGCATCGTGAATCAATCTGTTTCACTGGTCCCAGCTGAGGATTTCGCTCGCAGGCAGCACACTGAGCTGTGTGCCCCAGACAGCCACTCTGAGCCTCATCCGAAGCTGGAGGGAGCCCCAGGGCTTGCTCCAGTGGTTCTGATTCTGGCTCTTCCTCAGATGGCAGTGCCGGTGGGTCTCCATATGGTTTGTTCACTCTCTGCCTTGATTAACAGGTTCCCAGAGGAGCAGTGGGAGAAGGTTTCCAAAGTCCCTTGTGTAAATCTCACTCTGTGCCCTCAGCCAGCCCTGTGGCTACAAGATCAGCAGGGTATCTTCTC
>NW_010284741.1:0-1215 GCF_000690775.1 Eurypyga helias
GGGTTTTTTCTACATCCATCGCTCTCAAATAGAATTAGGGTTTCAGTTAAATGGACAAAAGCTGAGATCATTGGATGACAGTCACTGTGGGCTCTGCTTTTTCAGATGTGTCAACTGGATACTTACTGTTGGGTTTACCGGTGGGGCTGAAGCCCATGATTTTAAGGCCCATTTTTCTACTCTCATATTTCTTCCCCCTCACCAGACCAACAATTTTACTTAGTGTGTTGTAGGAAAGTCGGCTTATTGTGCAGATAAAAGATCAAAGATGTTCATTGTGCAAGCCCTAGAACTAGGTCATTCACTACTCCTCTCTTCTGTGTTAATGAACCTGCAATGGAGGTGGCTTTTTACATTCTTTGGGCATTGAAATCAAAGCTGCCAACACTTCAGCCCATGCAAAAGCATGAGAAAAGGCTCTGTTTAATGCTGGAGAGCAAATACCTGGAGGTCCCAGCTGTCATGCCGCGCTCTCTGTAGAGCGTACACTTTACTGAAGCGATTGTACACGCACGTTTCCAAAAGCTACTTGGTGGGGGGGGGAGCTGAAAATTATATCAACCCCTCTCCGTTCATAACAGGGACCACAGACTGCACCAGCGGTGTTAACATCAGGGAGCACTCCCCTTACGTCCATCCTTTCTGCCATCTCCCCCGCTGGCCAAGTAAACCTACGTGGGGATGTAAACTTTTACACACGCCAATACCTGACATTATTCTCCGTGTGGCATTGCAGTGGTCACAAGGCACCTGCAGCTTTTACCTGGAAATAACCCCGTAATGACAACTTCATCAGCTTCAGTCACTGCTGAGTTTATCCCACGGTAAAAGGTACAGCTCTGCTTTCCTCCAAGATTCTGTTTTAAAGGGCAGGGTAGCTCACAAGTACTTGTTTTTTCCATTGCTAAAACATACTCTTTTCAACAATGAAGCTAAAATTTCAGGTGTGCAGTGACTTCTGAGACTTTAAGGTCACTTTATGCCGTGACTTTAGTTCAGGAGAGCTAAAAAGCAGAATGATGCTTTATTTCTCAGACAGAAACCACCCAGCAGAAGCCTGGTTTGGTCATTAGCCTGCCAGACCCAGGTGATGTTCCTCTGAAAGCCAGGCTGTGGCAGGAGTGACTTCAGCCTGAGAGCTGAAGACTGAAAGCTGTAGGCTTTTTGCTTTGCACTAACCAACCCCTGTGAGGTTACTCTACGGAGAACTATTAA
>NW_010284742.1:0-1214 GCF_000690775.1 Eurypyga helias
CAAACCAGTCTGTGATTCTATTATTAAAATGGATTCTAGTCTTCAGGAAAAAAGTTACTGCCGAGATGGAAGTTTTAGGTTACCAACCAATCTAAAATACAGGTTCATTTTCCAGCTTTGCCATAGACTGCTGCTCTGATTTTAAGGTGAATACAGTATTTCTGTGCCTTAGTTTTCCATTTGGAGTGACTCACCATGAGTCAGGAGTGGATGATTCAGAGGTTATGGATAGTACAGCTCCTATAGATTGAAATCAGAGCCAGCTTGGTAGGTACCTGTGTGGTGTTTCCCAGAATACACAGCAGCCCTGAAGACTAGCAGCACACGTGCAGTACAGCTCATGCAAGTCTGCTATAATTTTGTTTTTGCCTGAGACTGGCTTCAGCACCCATATTGTTTTAAGCTTTAAACATCTGAAAAATTAAAAAAAAATATTTTTTTTTCTCTGATTCCTTTGATCTGTGACATCCTTCAGGTAACTAAATGAGCTACAGTTACAGTATTTGTATTTTGCATGGAACACTACAGTGGGTCTTCTGGTACAACTGTAGTACAGTGTAGAGCTGTAGCTGTAAAAACGTAGGAATGACTTAGCTAGCAGTAAGCTTTGTGGCATTCTAATGTACAAACCAGGTTCTTCTAAATTACTGTCTATCCCCATTACCTCTTGCCTTTGAGTTTTGACATTCCTTCTGCCAACTCTGCAATTCCATAAGAATTTCAAATGTTGTGAATGTACTTAGGCATCCTCATCTAACTAAAGCAACCATAATCATCTAGATACCACTATACTTCCTTCCCAACAGTTCAGATGAGTAATTGAGAGATGAATATTCTGCGAAGACCCAATTGCTTCTATTTGCCTAGTAACTTACACCTCTTCAGTATCTACCATGTGGTTCTTAATTTTACAAAAGCCAAAAGAAGCAGATGGTCTGAATTCCCTTTTTCATACTCCCTCCCCATTAACACATACCTGTGGGAATCTCCTCCTGAATACGGACTCTCCCTTTGAAGCACTGACATGTTAAAGAAAGGTCGTATAGTACCTGCTCGTGTCAGACCTACTGGGTGCCTCCAGTTTTAGGTCATTACTCCAAATTATCTTATCATTAGGTATAATTTGCATTAAATAGAAAATGAAATGGAAATATGCACAAATATAAAAATAAAACATTAGCTTTTGGAAACTAGATGCTAAATTAAATTTTGCA
>NW_010284743.1:0-1200 GCF_000690775.1 Eurypyga helias
ACCCACCGCCGCTCTTTCCGCCGGCGGGCCCCCGCCTCCTTCACCCCAGGAGTAGGTGCATGCTGCTGCCTGGCACGCGCCTGGCCCTCAGGCCTCTCCGCTGCTTCCGAGCTGTGAGCCGCCTGCCCGCGCGCTCCCTCATGGATCTCCGGGAGCTCGTTCCTGCCCTGAATGACTTTGCATCCCTCTCTCTGGCCGAAAGCTGGGACAATGTGGGGCTGCTGGTGGAACCAAGTCCTCCCCACGCTGTGAACACGCTTTTCCTCACCAACGATCTCACGGAGGCGGTGATGGAAGAGGCAGTGCAGAAGGCGGCAGACCTGATTCTTTCGTACCACCCTCCCATCTTCACACCGCTCAAGCGAGTAACGTGGAGGACCTGGAAGGAACGGCTGGTGGTCCGAGCCCTGGAGCACAGAATCGGGATTTACTCTCCGCACACGGCGTACGATGCCGCCCCTCATGGAGTCAACGACTGGCTGACAAAGGGACTCGGTGAGATTCTGTTACAAAAAAGCGAACAAAAAAGCGTAAAATCATTCATCAGTAGATGTTATTTTATGTGGGGACCTTCCCTCATTTTACTTCCCTCCAGCATTTATTGATATGATTTGAGTACACCCCCCCGTCCCCCAATATTCTTCTAGTACTTCCAAGTACCCTAAATGTATTTTAGGGACTTTATCTTCCTGAGGAACTCCAGATAGAAACACCAGAGGACATTTTCAGATGGTGACTGTACCACTGGATGTAGTAGGAGCTGGTGCAGTGCATTTACTGTCCTCTTGCTTGCAAAGCTTAGACCACTGACTTTAAATCATCACCGTCAAAGCGCAAGATCTCATTGTTTGCGAAGGACAAAGTGTCTGAAATTCTTTTAGCTTTTTATCCTGTTTTGTGGCTCGTAAGTGACAACAGCTATGTCTTTTCCAGCCTGATTTACAAACCAGAAACTATTTTGGTTTTGTACAACTCTTGGGCTAAACCAGATAGCATTAAGAATGACAAATACCATATATCCATCAACTTCTTTGCACTTAAAATATACTTGTGCCTAACGGAGACAAACAGGGCAAGAAGTCCTCAGTTCTGGTCAGGGAAAATGGATTCAAGTGCAAAATTTGCACCTTTTTGTTGCATCTCTTCAGGATATGTGCCAAATCAGTATTGGGATACTTACCCAGCTTTATAAAACAGCAA
>NW_010284744.1:0-1167 GCF_000690775.1 Eurypyga helias
GCTCTGCTTGGGCCACCCTTCGGGTGGACCTGTGGTGTTGTCACCAGTATTAATTCGAATTTTTCACTTTCGAAAATTTTATAAAACAGGGTTGCAGGCTGGTTATATTCAAGCGTATCCAGGGTCCAACAGAAATGGTTAAGGAGCTTATTTTGCAAAAAACATAATGGCACCGAAGAGGAGGCAAGCTTAACATTCAGTCCGTCCCAGTGAGGTGCCCATGCTGGTGGAGGTTGTTTGCTGGGACCACTGCCAGCTGATGAGTTGAACCACCTGTACCAGTCTCCTGATGGATGTGGCCCACTCCCATACCGGGCCGCTACCTCTTCCGACACGAGATGTGTGGAGTGCTCCAGTGGCAGCATTCTGAGGGAAGGGCCGGAAATGCCACCACCGGGTACTCAAGCGTGGTAGCTCTTTGTAAAGAATACCTCAGCTGGTTTTGCCAAAGGGCCTTCCAAACATGCTCCTTTTGACTTCAGAACTACCGCGAACCTCTTTTTCACAATCATCAGCCGTGGTATCAAACTCAGCCCCACCGCAACATCCACGGATGTAAAGGAATTACATGACAACACCTTTTAGGCAGGTTTTCTTTTTTAAAAATCAAGGTTTATGCTTAAAATCTGGATTCTTCAAGTTCACTGAGCTTAATCTACTCTACAGATTTTAAAATGCATACATTTCAGAGAGTTGTATGAGGTGCACAAGGGATCGGGCCTAGTGCACACTAACTGTATATTATCTCAGTGCTGTTATAAGATGACGTGTTCTACGGTAGTAAAGAAAGAAAACTTAAATTTATATCTTGCCCCCTAAACATGTGAAAAATAAAATTAAAAATATCTTTAGGAATGTTTTTTAAAAGAATCTTTTTGTATCATTTCTGTCTCCTGCATAAAGTACTCATTTGGAGTATAATACCATGGCAGCTAAAGGGCTGCCAGTCCAAATGGTCATTTCAACAGAATATTAGTCACTGTGTTTACATCAGTGAACTCCAAGTTATTTTGTTTGGAAGTCAAATATCTTGGCAATTTCACCTCAGTGCTGACAGCATTATAGTCATTAGTAGAAACAAGCAAATTCTTTTAAATGACAGTGGAATTCCAATAAAACAAAACAAAATTAAACAAAACAAAATTAAAAAATGAAATGAAATGAAAT
>NW_010284745.1:0-1203 GCF_000690775.1 Eurypyga helias
AGAGAACAAGCCTTTAAGCCCTACTGGTTTTGAAAACGAAGGACAGAGACTGCATCTCCTGAAGTTGGTTTTCTGTAAAATAAGAACGGATAATGTCCAGTAATCACCTCCCACTCTCTTGCAATACATGAAAGACATAATTTTCATTTTGTTAGCAAACCTTTTCTTAAAATACCATTTTCCTTTTTTTATGTAAATGTGATCTTTAAGGAGGGAAAAAAAAATCAATTTTCCATTAAGATGCATCAACGAATTAAAGTCATCAGCAAGAAAGTTCAAATTCATTCTAACGAACAAAGACTTAAAGGTCAACCTGCAGACTTCAATATTCAAAGCTTTTCTTCTGACATTCTGATGACATAGTATTATCAAGCCAAATAATCAATTAAATTAACTAGGGAAAATGTATTACTATTCATTTTTTAAGAGAAGCAAATCAGGGAGAAGGAAAATTACGTAATGTAGGACAACCAATCTTAGCTAACACATCTGTAACTTAGATGACAGAATAAGCACCAGGTCTCAAGGGAAGGGATCCCAGCCAATTGTCCCCATCTCCCTCCACTAAGGTCAACCAGAAGTTACTGATGCTCATTAAGAATACACCCCACAGGTCCCACTTCACAACTGCCTGAAGCAGGATTACTTGACTCTGCAAAGTGCTGTGGCACACTGATAAAACAGATTTCTGGACTCCAGCATTCCCACCTACTGAATGAAGACCTAAGCAAAGGAAGCAAAGGCTGCCTGCAGGTTGGCCGAATGTCCCATGCAGAGCCATCCGGGCACACACTCATCTACTTCTCTTGCCAGAAGTGACCTGATGATACAAATTCTCCTAAACTCCCTGCACTGCAACCTTAGAGGTGACTTGCTCCTTCCAAGGAAGCAGCACACACTGCTGCTAATCCCATGAGCTTCACTCAGACCCAGATGTAAAAACCACATCAAAAGTACACAACAAAGAAATGCATCTTCTATAAAAATGACCCATAACGAAGATTAGGCAACATGGCACCAAGGCTGAAACTGCCTTTGAAAAGCCACCAAATTGTGATTTCCCTAGGCTGCCAAAACAAAAACCAGCAGGGGAAAACACACCGAATCACCTTAACACCATTATTCTGCAACCCTACCCATTGGCCTTGTCTGTGTCCTGGTATGTGTTCAGGTCTCACTGCAAAGAGGAGGGTGTGCAAAAAA
>NW_010284746.1:0-1215 GCF_000690775.1 Eurypyga helias
TCATGTTAGAAAGAGTAACCGCTTTTTACTACTCTCCGTACAAAAACTGTGGTTGTGCCACACGAAGATAAGCAAAACTAGGACAAATTAAATATAGCCACCTGCTCAGAAGAACTGCTGTTGCAGCTCAACCCGGCAAAAATTATTTCAGCTTCAGGCAGGTCAAGATGAGTTCAGACGGAGCAACTTTGCTCAGCCCCAGCTGTTGAGAGCCAACAACCTGGCAGGTTGATAGGGAGTAGCGAGGAGGTGTGCTATGGAAGGACTGGGGACAGAGGCACAGACTTTCCCTGTAGCATGTTTACAGCAGAAATCGAGGTGCTAGAGACTACCGAAACAGGGGAAGTAGTCTTAGGAGTCAGAAGGCTGTGCTAAAGAAGCGCCCCAGAATAAAGAAAAAGGGGCAAGGAAACTGAAAGTTCAGGACTATGTTACAGTGGGTTGAAATTTCTGAGTAGCTTAGTGGCTAAAACAGTTCCCGGAGTAAAAGCAGTGCCAAGTCATAACTTTACATCTCCCCCTCCTCTTGAGAGATGAGATGATGTTTCTCTTCACAGTTTTGTCTTCTACCATGCAGCAACTCTCACTGACATTTTTTTCCATATTCTTTTTAGACACCCTGCACTGGGTTCCCAGCAGGTGGTGGCACTATTTGGTTTTGTCACAAACCTCCCACCTCAGCCACAGACTCTGAAGCTTCATCATGTCTCCCATGCCCCGGGTGTCACAGGCTACCGATGTCCCTGTCACTGAACTGCTGGAGAACCCGAGACACTCTCCAGCACTCAGTCCCAGGGACATTTTGCTGCACAGGCTGCAAAAAATGGAGAAGTGTGTTTATACTGCACATTTACAAGTACATCTGAGCTAGGTCCAGGACCAGCAGCTGTGTGACCTGTTAAGTCATAGCTGCTAATTAACTTGAGCACAGCAGAAAGCAGTTTTGACCTCACAGGTTTGTGTCTCTGAAACAGTCTCTCTGTGTGACACTGCATTTGATGTGTTGGCACATTTCTTCTTTCGAAAGTGACTTTGTTACCTCTTCATGACCCAGAACTGTCCATTGGAGGAACTGCACTGGAAAATAGAAGTTATTGGTACCACCTAAAACACACTTTTACTAGGTCTTTGACATCAAGTGGTGTGTGACTTGTGAGCTAAGCTTGTTATTATGAAATAACCTGCAATGTCTTTTGAATTTCAAATGACATTTGC
>NW_010284747.1:0-1223 GCF_000690775.1 Eurypyga helias
ACCCGTCACCCCTTGGCCTGTCGTGCTCAGACGGTTCGTGCCCCCGTCACCGTGCTAGTTCAGGACACTGAGCGCGACCGGACTTACGGCACGTGAATGGGGCATTGCTCGGAACGTAAGCCTGGCCGCCCCCGGCCCCACTGGTGTCCAAGGACAAGCTGGAACACACGGGGTTGATTTTCTGCTGGTTTGCCGCGCCTTTTAACGCAGCACATCCCACTGGGGGGTGACTGGGATGACCCGGCGGTCCTTCACTTCTCAGAACAGCGCAGGGTATTTCCTCCTCTGCGTTCACCGCAGGAACATCAAACTGGCCGAGTTCTCCCACTGGCTTCTCTGTGGATAAAAACACTTGACGATGATCTGATGGTCTAACCCGTGACACAGACTGCCCGAATCACCCCAAGGGCACACCAGGACTTTGCCTGTCCGTGCAACTGGCTTGTGTTTACTCGTATTCCACAACACGCTTCCATCGTGCCTTTTGTAACCACGGCAACCGGCACGTTGAAAACCAGCGGAACAGAACAGCCCTATCAAGGAAAAGTACCCCAGGACATGCCCCGTCACACCGAGAGGAGAGGGAGGGAAAAGAGCATGGCAGAGAGGAGACAGCCACACACCAGTGTGCTACTGGACAGCAGGTACGTGAGGCTGAAATCACTGAAAACATAAGAAATCACAGAATTCCAATAGCCGTAGGTGCACCGGTGGCCACCCCCCTGCATTGCTGGCAGCCCAGCTGCTGAAAACCCCGAACGGTGCCATCCTCGAAACCTTCAACTAATTACTCAGAGCGAGTGGAGCGTTTCAAACACAACATCCCTGCTCCAGTTCCTTTCCGCTGGAACAAGGATAATCACACCATCACGGCCCAATCGAGCACTGAGAAGTTAATTGGTGTTTGTGAAGCATTCCAGTAGGATACGGATGAGCAGCCTGGTGACACCTACCTGGAAGTTAATAACTCCATTCACTGGGGTGTTTAAGTGGCATGTGCTGAACAGTGCCCAGGGCAACACGGGGGAGGGTGATTCAAAGCAATATTGACCGGTCACCTCCTCAGCTGGTCCTCTACGTCCTTCACACCGAGTGACGTTCCTGCAGGAAAAAACAGCCCACAAATATGCAATTGAGGTCTGTAACGCCATGCTTACTTCCAGATTCTGAGGATAGTCTCCTCTCAGCTCAAGCCCCAGACCAGGCTGGGAATGGATGGGGAA
>NW_010284748.1:0-1218 GCF_000690775.1 Eurypyga helias
TCCCTTCCCACCCAAACCGTTCTTTTCTCTGACTCTATGATTTTGAGATGAGGAAACCAGAGGACTGAGCGCTGCCCCAGGAGATGAAGCTTCAGGCTTGGTGCAGGGAACTGCGGGCAGCAGGACAAATCGGATGGTGTGGCACCAGCACCTGGTGACAGCAGGTAGCAGCTGCAGCAGAACTGAAAGGGAGCAGTGCTGGGCACAGAGCCAGGGTTTATTCCTCATCGTTACTCCCAAATTCAGAGAAGTTTGGGATTCTGCCGCAGTCACAGAGCCTTCAAAGGCTCTTCAGCTCCTTTCGTTTGATCCTGGATGAAGAGGCTGCACAGATGGGCCCTTGGAATGCCGGAGAGGGGGAATGACGGGAACACATACTCGGGAGAGAAGAGCAGGGGAGGCTGACTGCAGGGCAAGGCCGGGCAGCAGGATTACACCATCCGGTCAGTCCCCGTCTCCAGCTATGATTCCAAGACCAAAATTGTTTAATCTTCTTAGCTATTCAAATCCTTCTTGCACAGAAGCCTCATTACACTAATTGGAAAGACAAGACAACCTGGCTATTACTTCTTTGCTGTAATTACAGTTCAGACTCGGCTCCGGAGGCTCTGAGTGTCCCCCGGGGTGCCCAGGGGACAGAGCTTCCCGAGGAGGGTGTGTGCACGTGACAGCGGCTCGCTCTGCAGGGGACATCGGCTCCCTCACCCTTGCTCCTCAGCAGCTTCCTGGGGCATTTCTAGTGGAACTTCGTCTCCTCCAAGTTTTATTTCTCTCTTAATCAAAACTCAAGAGTCAGGCACAGAGCAGATCGGTCCCTGGATCTCCACGCAGCAGGGAAGAAGGAATTGCTGCTGCGGTGTTCCCAGGGACATCCCCCCTCCAGCCAGGCTCTCCCGGTGACGCCAGCACAGGGCATGTCAACAGGGTCACAGATCAGCCAAAACAGCACCAACCGCAGCTTAACTTGTTATAGCAGGTCCCTCCCAAAGCCAGGGCTCTGGCCCGGCACGCAGACACAGCACCCGCCGCTCTGGGAGCTGCCCCCGGGTGTGGGTGACCACGCTGGCTCACATGCAGGCTGCTCACCGAGCTGCTGACGCGGCCAGGGAGCGTCAGACAGGGCAGGAGAGACACAGCTCCCGCTTTGTGCGGGACGCTGGCTTCAAACCCATCAGCCTCCCACGGCAGGAACAATGCTGAGGGCTGGAGCGTGTGCGG
>NW_010284749.1:0-1214 GCF_000690775.1 Eurypyga helias
TTCTTTATAAGATGCACTTGGTAAAATAAAAAAAAGCTTTTAATAGATATAGGACATAAAGCAATGTGATTATTTAGAATTTTAGCAGAATTATATTTTCAGTTCACAACCAGAAAACTGAGTTAACATTAGGCTTGTTTTTTAGTTCAGAATTGTTTTTCTATATACATATAAACATATCTGTACGGTTAAAAGTCCTTTTAGAACAACTATTAACAATTTAAGAAATAATAAATTTTGCTGAATTTTAGGAACATCAATCAGTTCTTTGGAAATTCAAGTAAATTAGCCATATGTGTTTTACTGACTAAAAGGAGCTATTTCTATAGATCTCAGATTCTGGAGAGTTGGACTGTGAAAACTTAAGGTTTATGTAAATGAATAGCCAATAACTGTCTGCTGGTAAAAAACCCAGACTTTCATTTTTTCTATTACTTCTCAGAGGCAAGTCACATTCAAAGGAATTACCAGAATTTGCTGGTTGAGGTGTCCCACTGGCCCTTCAGTCTGGCAGAAGGGCTCCTGGGAAAGGACCTATCAAAACTTTTCCATGGGCCGGCATGACTCCTGTAAGCCTTCCAGCTGGATTAACGACCTTGGTCATAACATGCCAGTGGCTGAGGTCAGCTCTGTGCTTACAGGCATCACTGCCCAGCCAAAACAGACAGATGGTCATGTGGGGTCAGGTAGGGCAGATGAATTTCACTGTCAATGACAAACACTGTCAATGCAAAACAGGAAATATGTCTTTTCTAAAGGAGAAAGCGATGTAAGAAAAAGTCTGTTATCTTCTGAAAACTGCTACTCAGTACATCTCAGGCTCCTGGTTTTACTCTTCAGCTTTGTGAAATTACCAAAATATTTTCCTATTTACTGGAAATCAATTGCATGTGGAAGCAATGCTTTCCCAGACAGGTCAAAAAACATGGGAGTTAGATTGTTTATCCAGACACGTAATTGTGTATGAAAGCTCCTCCTCACAATTTGTCATCTTTTGAATTCCCAAATTTATACAAGAAAGAACATGTGCCTTAAGGCTTTCATTCTCAACATCTTCATAAATACTAATGTAGTCTAAGAATAATTAATGATGAAGAGCCTGAGTGTCTTCTCTGTCTTCGTTTGCAATGTCAGAGAGAGAAGACACCTCAGCCTGGCAGAAAGGTACCATGGGAGAAGCACCTAGATGAACAGTAGCCATACTGTAGCTAATA
>NW_010284750.1:0-1222 GCF_000690775.1 Eurypyga helias
GAAAGAGTTAGCATCATGATCCAGTGACATCATGACTGAGGAATGCGCAGCAATTAGCCCTGCAGTACTGCAGGCAGCCTATGGCCAGGGGACAAGCAGCTCCCTCCTGCTAAACTTTAGGAGTCCTAACACCTTATTCCCTGACCTACCGCTTATGAGATCCTGAATAGCGTCACTTGTGTTTTGTGGGAATTCATCTGGTAAACGAGGCTTTTTGTCCATGGCCTTGGCTCAGCTTTGGCAGTTACTGTTGAAAATAGGACTGCTGTTGGGAAAGATTTCCTGTGCAGAGCAGCCAGGAGCTGGGCTGGTTTCAATAGGAACCAGTGACTAGTGGAGATGGGAGAGCTACAGGCAGCTTCACAGCTGCGAATGTGCCACCCCCTTTGGGGGACATCGAGGGGGCTGCCTGGCCTGATGGTATCCAAAGCATTTTTAGAATTTGTTTGGTCACATGATTCACATTTATGAAATGTTTATGGCAGATTCATAGCAGAGAACCCATGTAAGAGAGTAAGACAGAAAGGAAAACTGTGCTACCCAATAAAGAGGGAAGAGCAAAGGAACGAGTGAATTCCCCATGGGCACGCACACGTGTGTTAATGGCGTCACTCGTTTTGCCTCCCCATTGCTGGACCACAGTGTTGGTGAGCTCTTTGAACGAGCCTCAAAAAATAGATAGGAGATAGGATGTGCCGGGGAGGGAAGGAAGGGTACACAGGCAGCTGAATATCTGGTGTTCTCATCTTTTGAGTGCTTATATTTGTGAAGCTCGTAGCATTCTTGTGCTATTACAAAGAGTCTTTCTTCATGGGATCTGGCCCTGCAGACTGAGAATGACCCTCCACTATTTCACTAAATCAGAAAGCTGATACTTGACTAGGAAATGATAAAGCAGATACCTCTGCTGGAAAGACTCATTTGTGGCTAGATGATCTCCTTTCTCAGCTGAAGGAGGGAAAAATGGCCTTTAACAGCCCCATGTCAGGACTTCAGCACATGCTTAACTCAATCATTGTTCAAGAAAGCGCTTAAGCACATACCTGATTTAAAACACGTGCTTAATTCACCTTGACTTCAATTCATTCAAGGTGCAGAACAACACATTATGTCTGGACACTGACTTTGCTAAAAATGACACATGGTCTTTCAGTTGAGCACGTGATTAAGGATTTTCCTGAACAAAAGCCCTAATCTGAAATTTAGGATTTTGTTTTACTGG
>NW_010284751.1:0-1215 GCF_000690775.1 Eurypyga helias
TAAGCTTCTTCCCACCCGGGATCCATTAAACTCCCATAAAGCCCTGAGCTGGAGCTGAAGGGGGTTTCAGGAGGAGTGAGAAGAGCTCCCAGCTACGCCCTGCCCAGTCACACACTTGGGAGGTGCAATCCGGTCTGTGCCCTCGCGTCACCGAGTCTCTCTCAAAATGCCAGTTCAGGTTTAGCCATGGTGAAAACCTTGCAGTTCTCCCACCCAAACTTCCACGCTCTTGGGAAAAGCCACCACGACTTTTCAAACATCCCTAACTACTTATGGAAAATTAATTTCCACCCAGTTCAAGGCAAATTTTGAAAAATTTCCATTTCCCTTTGAGTTACCACTCCCTAGCCCAGCCACACACGTCCGGAGCCCAGGACAGAAGCAGCTCTGATATCCACAAAGCTCAACAAAGCCAAAACACACCCAGAGCCCTCAGCCGGCCCATCAAGCAGCGCATCAGGTTCTGAGTTTGGGAGCCCACTGGATTACATGGAAGAGGACTGCTGCCTGAGCTGGCCCCAGTCAAAGCCAGCGGCAGGATCCCGTGAAGTTCCAGAGCCGGTCACGTTGGTCGAGGTGCAAACTTACAAATTTCTGATGGCGAAGCCAAGTCCTACTTCATATGGGCCAAGATGTGCTTTAAATAGTCCGCATGGCCCCCTGCGTCCAAGGGGAAAATCTCCTGGCAAATGTCACAAGCCTGAGCATCCTCAGAGGCGAGCATGGCACCTTGCCCGAGCGTACCGTCCTCCAGCATCCAGCCCGGCGTCCAGGACGTCTGCGAGGAGCGAAGGGGAAAAGTGGTCAGTGGGAACAGCAGAGGCAGCCGCTTTTCAAGCCCCCAGCAGTGTCCAGCCTCCATCCCGGGGGCTGCCACGCCAAAGCACACCTTCCAAAAGCAGACACCACGTTTCTCTCCGTGCAGAAAGGCTGAGCTGAGGGCTGCTCCCCTGCACTGGGGTTGCTCGAGTCCATCCTCACTCCATCCTCGCCAAAATCCGGCAGAGGATCCTGCCTCTGTATGGCACTTGAGCATCCCTCATCACCCACTGCTGATCCCTCAGCAACTACAATCACTATCCAAGCCAGAACATGAGAAAAGTGCTTTTGTAGAACGCAAACTGGAGCGCATTTGTAATTTCCTTCTGTGCCATTATCCTTTAAGTGCTGATAAGGCACATTAGGGCTTTACCAGACAGACACCCCTGCCACTAC
>NW_010284752.1:0-1224 GCF_000690775.1 Eurypyga helias
TTCATATTGTTTATATTGTTTTATATTGGTAAAACTGGTCACAACCAAGATTTACCAAAAAAAGTAACTCAATGAGGATAGTGGGACTGTTTTGGAAAAAGATCTTGATTTTGATTTAGATCAGTCTTGATTTGTCATTTCTGCTTTTTTCAGTAAGAACCTCTCCCTTTAAAATTTAAAGTAATTTCGACAAAGTAAACAATTATTTTTTCTTTGATTGTTGTTTATAGAATATTCTGTAGCACTTCTCTAAATCAGTGTTTTCCTGACAAAATATGCAGATAACTGGTTTTCTGACAAAGCCTCTTTTTCATTTTATTTATTTATCTTTTCTACACCTATCATTGTTTAATCCATTCCAGTTCAACTTGTTCTGAAGAGAGAGAGTACTGAGGCCAAAAAATTGCACTAAAAATGCTCCTTATTGGTCATGAGTTTGCACTGAGACAAGAAGGCAGGATCTCTGAAGCTATAAAGAGCACAGGAATAGTGGAATTATTGCCCCATATCATATTAATATGGTCCACTGGAGTCAGCATTTGTCAACAGTTACTAATTGTCAGCTGATACTTAAGTAGTGAAAGATGTGAAAGGCTGTTGTGTTAGCAGATGGGAGATCTTAGTGTCAGGTCAGCTACTGATTTACTGTGTTACCTTTACTTCTGACTTAGAAGTAGTCATGTTAACACACCATTAGTGATATCAAAGGTGGCAATAAACCAGGAATAATTAGTCAACATCACCCAGAACTTTCTGCCCCTGAGCTACCACTCAGGGAACAGTGTGCCCACTCCGGTATTAAATGTCAAGGTCTGAAACTGCCCCCAGCCAGCTTCGTCCTTGCAAGGGCATGTTGTAATCATGGCTGCAAATCCAGACACTGAGAAAGGAAACTGGGTAACTGGTTATGGTGGTGACTTGCTGCAGCTTTTGATGAATGGGACAGGTAAGGGATTGTACACATATGGGTTTTATAGTTGTGTTGGGATGGCTCTAAGCCATGACTATGACTTGAGTTTTGCTAGGGAGCACCCACTTTTGTACTTGAATAGTCACAGAGTAAGAGGCACCTTAAAGAAATTAATGTTAAAAGCTTTATGGTGTATTTTAGCTGAAAAAAACCCAAGGCATTTTTAGGAAAACAAGCTGGAGCAGTAAATTGTAGAGGATGTCATAAATGTAAATGCAACACCCAAGGCTTAACATTTACTTATTCTCTCCCCT
>NW_010284753.1:0-1225 GCF_000690775.1 Eurypyga helias
GGGGCCGTCCGTCGCCGCGTCCCACGTCCCTCCTGTCGCGGGCCGAGTGTCGCAGAACACATCGAGGTCCGCAGGAGGCGGAAGGACTCGTCGGAGGCTATGAGTTGAGGCCTGCTGCTACTCCTGTGCCATGCCGCTCGAGGTCTTGGCTAACTCTGTTTTCAAACTTCTTCCAGGTGCTCCTGTTTGCTCACCAAAAAAGGTTCATAGAGCCGACAGCTTGGGCCGTAAGGGAAAATTGGAGATTGGTTTATAAGCTTGTACAGCTTCAAACAAGAACTGGGCTGGATTTCACGCTGTTGGAGAGGAGGTGGATCTTTCCCAAACCTTTAACGTTCTGAGATAAGAAAATACGGAACTGAAATTCTGTCGGTAACTGTAGGGGATTTGTTCTCTGTGCCAAACCCAAGGCGTCACAATACACGTGTGAACCACGGCTTTGAGTAACGGCGCCGCCGTTCCTTTGTGCTGACGGGGGTTCTGACGGACTGGCAGCAGCGGAGGGGGGTCGGCTGCGGCATGAAATCCGTGTCGCCTCTGAAATAACGGATGTTGGGTGATTGGGGCGTTTCCTGCCGAGGCGTGGGAGAAACCCGCAGAGTTGCTGGGGATCTCGGTTGAGAACCTACATCTGCAGTTGAAGACTGTTCCGTCAGGGGACCGCACCGCCACCCTCGTCCCTTCCTTTCGTGTTAAATTTCCGAGGTGGCACCAGGCTTCTGGCGAACCCAGCCCCTGCGGCACCTGTGGGACGCGGTAACGGGACGCGGTAGCGGCATGGTGCTGTTTCCTGGAGCTGTTTTGCTCTGCAGTTGGCCCCTCAGCCCGGCGTGGGCCGTGGCCAGACGGTGCGGTGGCTGGTCGCTGCCCTTCCCAAGTACGTGGTGCGAGCAGTAGCTGTTGTAGCTCTCGGGGTTGTAGTATAGACGTGTCCTGTCGCGAGACTGCTGAAGGGTGTTTGCGGCTCAGGAAGGATAAGGCTAAAGGCAGTTTTGTGGGCAAATTCCCTTCTCTGGTCGCCGCCATGGTCTTGGGGAATCTGTTAAATGGAGTAGTAGGGCTGGAATGTGTCGTTTTGGCCTTCTGAAGAAAACCAACTTGGTGTATCTTAATTTCGGGATGGAATGGGAAAGACACACCGTGACTAGACGTAATTAACAATGAGCATAAAAATCTGTATATATTGAAACTTTACAGAAGTAGGTGGGGTGGGGGAGGAGGGTGG
>NW_010284754.1:0-1223 GCF_000690775.1 Eurypyga helias
CAACCAACCAACAAACAAAAAAAACTAAGCCCAAACAAACTAATAAAAAAAATGGTTTAGGCCATCTACTTTCCAAAGCATCATCCCATACACTAAATTTTTGCTTCACCATTGGAAGATGTATTGGTAATTTCTGATTCTACAAAATATGTTCTTACAACTATATGAATAAATAGCAATTATTTTTCTACCACTAATATGGCTTTCAGTGTTCTGTTGAGGTGAAAAGGGACTACTAAAGAATGAGCTTTCCTTTTAAAAACCATTAGAACTGTTACCATTTGAAGATATCTTAGAACCAATGATAAAACTTATTTAATACATCATGAAAACAAAGGAAAACACTAAATAACTAATGGAAAACTAGTATTAGTATTGTGCAAGAAATTAGGGCCATAAGCCAGGTCTGTTACTATTAACAACACATATTTAACCCTTATCTTTAACAGAATAAAATCAGTGTCTTCTGTGTTATAATTTCTGATAATATATACATTGCAATATATTTCTAACATCTGCTAACATTCATGTCATATGTTTCCTCCCATCCCAACTGCTATTTTAGTATTTGAGAAAAACCTGTTGTCTAGCATTTAATTATCGAGGATAGCTGATACAAGTTTTAAAACACAATAGAATATCCTTCAAACGTTTATGGAATTCTTTCTTACAGCAATGGCTTAGAGTTTAACCTCAGTATAAATTTAGTGTGTTGCCAAAAGCATTTTACTTGCCTTCTCATTAGTGATGCATCAAGTGACTTCTCTCCACTTACTGTATAAAAATACTCATTTAGGTCAGCATGAAGGTTTTCATTAATTCCAATAGCAGTGTTAGAGTAACATTAATATCAAGTGCAATAAGGCACTTGTAATACCAGTATTTCAAGGTGCATAACATGGATTTTGGATCTTACCCAAGAAAAGAAAAAAGCATCTGTTGCAACCAGATAAAGGCATTTTACTTCTGCTATTTTTTGTTTTGTGTTTCCCCCCAGTAACACGGAGTCACAATGCCACAATACCTGTCATGGCCTGCTGGTCATCCACCATTAACTTTAAACTTTTTCCTCGCCGAACCACACGCACTGTGTGCCACTCATTATCATTGAGGTTATAGCCAGCAAAAAGGGTTTCTGGACCTTTGCCTGTAGGACATGCCAAACAGTCATTATGCAATCTTTAAATCAGTTTACATGTGAACCTCACAGAGAAAGAGAGAGA
>NW_010284755.1:0-1224 GCF_000690775.1 Eurypyga helias
AAACTATGTGATTATGCATGAGCCATTGTCACAATGTTTGTGGACCTGACATACCTCTCTTGTTTCTGCTTCCAGCAATGTACCTCCCCCTGCTCCTTGGAGACTGAGGTGCATTCAGAAGTGTTTCTGCCTGATGCTCTGGATCTGCTTCTCCTGCACAGCCCTTTTGCTCTTCCAAGCACAGCCCTATAAAGCAAATGCATGTGCTGTGAAGTGACTTCTTGGAACCGGAAAATAACTAAAGCAAAACCCAACTGAGGCCCTACACCAGTTTGTTTGTCCTCTGATCCCATTTTCTGACATGTCTACTGTGCTGAATGGAAATTATTTGGAAAAGGACAAGTCAGAAGGTTTCAGAAATCAGTCAAGGCCCTCAGGCTTGAGCTCATCCTGAAGAGTAAATTGTTCATGCCCAGAGGGGCAGTGACCAGAGAGGTGACAGGAGAAAGCAGAACTGAGAACACAACACTCCAGCCCCACCAGATGCAACATCGAAGTCAAAGCACCACTCTCAAAACACCTGCTTGATGTGCAAGTGAAGG
Source organism: Eurypyga helias (assembly GCF_000690775.1). NCBI lineage: Eukaryota > Metazoa > Chordata > Aves > Eurypygiformes > Eurypygidae > Eurypyga > Eurypyga helias. The sequence goes on from NW_010284755.1 coordinate 543, forward strand.
GTAGATGCAGGAGAGTGGTCGTGGCATTTTCTGTGTGAATCCTTCTACTTTGAACATGAGGGAAGCCTCCCAGTAGGAAAGCAGCTCTGCCAAGTCTTGAGCACTCAACAGCTCTATTTGCACAGATGACTGCCAGGAATACACCAAAGAATAGGACCAGAAGCCTCGGCCTGTGACAATCCTCAACCCATTCTCGCACCTGTGGTGCTGTTGATGGGTGCTGCTGATACCATACCGGAGGGCCTGGAAAGGCCACACATCTCCTCCTCAAAGATTTCTCTGCAGTTCTCAATGAGAAACTCCACCAGGCCTGTCACCTGCACACATCAAACCATGGGTTTCAACCCAGGTGGCTGAAAACATGCCCAACAGCCTCTCCCATTTCTGACCCTTGCTTTCGCGCAGAATGCTGCACCTGTGGGGCTGCTCTTTCAGGCAGCTACTCCACAAGAATTTGCTCAAGAGAGGAGGCAGCAAGGTACTTCTGAACAGCAAAGCTCTGATGAGCCTGGAAGGCTGTAGCCGTCTGGTAAATACAGCATACCATGCCAGTCACCTCCACTAGTACTTCCAGCAGGATCAGGTTGTCCTCTGCTGGGCTCAGCATATTTGTCCCAGTGCAGATGGCCAGATTGCTGGAGCTCATCTTGCCTGATGTTGAGAGCAGCCCAGAGGAGAAGGA
>NW_010284756.1:0-1215 GCF_000690775.1 Eurypyga helias
ATGATTCTATGATTCTATGAAGAGGAAAATTCCCTCTCCAAACCCATCCAAGCGTTGCCCTATCCAAAAACAAGGCCCATCTCTGCTGAAGACCTCCACAGCTAAACCAGTTGTCTACCAGGGACTGGCCTGCAGCCACCAATTCCTCTTAACGGGCTGACGAGCAGCCATCAGAGAGCGATGAATCTGAACGAGGTCTGAACCTGTAGTTTAGCTTTGGATGCTGGCACAACTACTTTAAGGTTAAAACCCACCATTCTGACTTGGCCCGATTTGCACAGGGGCCAAAGCCATCAGAACATCCTGAAATCCAGAGAAGACAGCCCAGAGACAGGCCCAGCCTTCCCTCACCAGCACCACGCACGTTGGACGGCCAGGGAAGAGCGAAGCAAACGCAGAGCATCTCAGAGATGAGAGAAGGGGCACAAAACCTCGGGGGCAGCTTCTTTCCATACAGGTGAGCAAGCAGGGCCACTGGAAAGAAATTCCCTTACAACAGTAAATCCCAACCCGTGACTGAAAGGGATTGCCAGCTCGCTGCTGTCAGCGTCCGGTGAGGGAAAGCTAAGGGATATAAAAACAATGCTCACAGAAATTAAATTGGAGTCAGCTCCGCTGATGAAAGCCATCGTTAGATACTAGTAAATGTTGTATCAGCTTTCCCAGCAGTGCTCTGGTATTCTTCTAGTAAGCCATTTTTCTTTAGCAATTCTATTCTTTTAAACAGATGTCTTAACTTCCCGTCTTCTGGGAAACTGGCTTTCACTTGTATTAATGCATCAAATTAAATAAGGTTTTCTACGTAACCAGAGGCCGGGAAGAGGAATGGTATGAAACTCTGCTCTGCAGCGCTAGCGGATGCTCAAACAGGGACTGTAAATCCATGTGAACCTCCCTTCAGAGACAACCGGCTCGTCAGCAAGCAGCTTTAACGAACCACTGGCCACCGACCGAGCTTGCAAGAGTTATCACGTTGTCAGCCCCGTCAGTAATCGCTGGTAACTCCGCCAGCGTGCGCTTAATCCCCTCCAAAGGCCAGATAAACACAGTTTAGATCAACTTTCTTTTACAGGGATCTCAGCTGAACCTAACAATGCTGTATTTGAGGCAGGTATGGGCACACAGGTAGATAGTTAATGATGCTCAGCTCACAGCCAGACTCGCTAAATGACGGTGACACAATTCACAGCCTCACAGAGTGGAAGGGACCTCTAG
>NW_010284757.1:0-1212 GCF_000690775.1 Eurypyga helias
AATTTTTTTTTTTTTAATTGACTCAACTTGAGGACTTAATGAGTTGACAGTATCCTTTTAAACAGGCGAGACTGCTGCCTTCTCACGATTCTATCCTGTCCAGCTGTGCCCATCAGGGTGCAGTCTGGATGGAAAGGGGATCAAAGGCTGCATTCATTTCTGCCCATGCTTTAATTTAAATTTAACTCCAGCATGCTTTATTTTGAGCCTCAGTCTTTCTAGGTAATGACATTTTCTGATTAACTGTTGAAATTACTAATGAATTAAAGGCAGTAGTCTGTCTTCAGGTTGCAAAAGCTGTAATAACAAGCTCCTAAAAAAAATTTAGAGCTTGATTTAAACCCATGGAAGCAAAGAAATTCTGAGTTACCCTGACAGTATTGTCCTTTGCCATCTTCAGCATTTTAAAATACTGCAGTAAAATCTATTATCGGCTTGCAGACTGGGAGTTTCGCAGCCACAAGGAAGACTGAGGCCCCTGGGCCCAATCCCCAGCATCAACGTCTCCCTGGGCTGAATCCTTCAAGGGGTCAAATGCTACAGCCTAGTTCCCAGGCTACAGTACCACATCCAAGGAGGATGTGGCTGACTGGGGTCAGAACCGGAAAACTCTGGTCCAGTGGCAGAACATGGCAGTGCAGAGGAAGTGTTTGTGACCCCAAGAGCCCATCAGTAAAATGGTTTGCCTTACCGTGCTGTTGCTTCTTCTGGTGCAGCTGCTGGTGGCAGCTTCCCAAACACTTTGTGTGGAAGCACAGGGATGTCGCCTAGGATGCTCGTTTCTTCTTACGCCTCACCTGCCTATGTGATTCACAGTAATTGTTCTCACTTGTCTCTCTGAAGAGATCCAAGGTCCTTGAGTGAGGAAAGATTTTTCAACGATGGTGAGTGAAGAAGCAGGTAAACTCATAAATATGCTGCACCAGAGCGACGAGTAAATTCTGCTCTGGTCAAATCAGAAATGGGTAATTTACCATTTACCTGTCACATCACCAGATCTTTTGAAGTCAACGGTTAACTGCTGACTTCAGTCCGGTGGTAGGAGAAACCCTGACTTGGGACTGATAGCTTAGCTCAGAAAAAAAGGCAAGTCATCCTGTTACTGCTTACACTGTCTTCGGTGTTTCATTCGGCTTTAAAATAACTGGGGGTTTTGCAGTTCATTGTTTTTTGATAGCGGTCTTATTTTGGTATAGTTGGGTTTTGGATATT
>NW_010284758.1:0-1224 GCF_000690775.1 Eurypyga helias
CTCCTCTGACCTTAATGGTGATGAACAGTATTTGATTATTTATTTATTTATTTTAATCGGTACTACTTGGAATTTGAAAGTAGATTGCCAGGATATGCAAAGAGGAGAAAGGAATTACACACTCGAATGAAATACATGGAGAATCTGGGGAAAAAATAATCTTGCTTTGATGAGGTAATTCATCTTAATAGGCTTCAGAGAACTTTTTGGGGAAGGGAATAAGGTATGGATAACAGTGATGTAAGGATTTCAAAACTGATTACAGCAATTTCACACATTGCTGTAATCAGATGGTGGCTGACGTATACCAAGTATACTCAGTGACAATACCAAGAAGTCTCATGCCTGGTTATAATATTGCTCAATTTACAAGAAATCCCAAGAGGTAGCTATGTGCAAATGAAATGAACTTACCACATGAAATAAAAGCAAACAAATTTCTGTTTGTGAAAAAAAACCATAATGCATCAGGCAATACAAAGTAAAAGTGGTAAGGGTTTATTTATTTGACATGTTATAATTTTGTTTGTATTTGATAATACGGCCTCATCAACACACTGTGTTAGTGCCTACATAGGGGTGAATACTTCATAATAAAAACATATTTTCTTTCTGTAGTAGAAGCAGTTTGTAGTTATGTTTTGGATGCTTTTGTTTGTATCTCTCTGATTTATAGATGGGCATCTTTTGTGTATATAAATAAAGTACATAATGAAGTTTAATTCAAATAACATCGGGTTTATCTGGTAGGGAATTCTTAAGTAGCTTTTATGTCTTGTGAAAAAGAATTGCATGGGTCCAGGTCCTGTGGCAGTTTGAGTCTCCAGGGAGTCTTTGTACAAATAAGCAGACTGGAGTCTTAATTCAGTAGAGAGCAAGTGCAGCAAGAGAAGCACTCAGATGATTCAGTTCATTGTATCCCTGTTGCTAAGCAGACAGGCTTTTGTACCAGTTGGAACATTTTCAGGCTCTGTGGCTGCATTCCTACATGAGTTGCAATAATTAAATGTGAAAGCAGTGATTGCCAGCATTGCTTGCCAATTCTAGTTTTATAAAAAGGGGCAAAACCATCTGATCAGCCCTAGACAGAAACAGAAATTTGTTTGACCTATAATTATGTGCCAAACCAATGGTAGAGTGTGTTTAAAGAAACAAAACCATAAAATGCTCATAAGCTATGGATTGTCTTACTATTTTGGGAGGAGATACTCCTTTTGTGTAGGG
>NW_010284759.1:0-1214 GCF_000690775.1 Eurypyga helias
CTATGATTCTATGATTCTACCTCTTCGGTACTGGAATGTGCCATAAGGCTGTAAGGCTGATGCAGGGTCACATCTGCCTGCTGAAATAGGAAGAGGAAGGGTTTCCCACTGGGCATAAGAATGTCCCAATTATAAACCCCTACTGCTAATTACAGTGATCAAGGGCTTGGCCACCAGTATCAGGTGTGGCACGGTGTGAAAGGAGCCCTGTCACCCAGCCCCAGCATCAATCTTTTCAGTTCTTGTGAAAAAAATAGAGAAGACCTTGGTTATGCTCGACATCGGAACAAAACCAAAATCTGCAACTTCTAAATATCTCATAAAAGAGAAATGCTGCTTTCCAGCCAGGTCTACTTGCTGCTTAAGTAAACAAAACTCTCTCCACCATAAAAATATCAGCATTGCAGTGGCATTTGTTCCAGCTGAAACGCGAAGCATGCCAGCTCCTCTTCTTTCACATTACTGTTTGAGTATTCTTTAGACTTGCATTTTGTAGCAATAAGGGGTTTTTGATTTGTGCATGTCATTTAAACTCTCAGCAAGGAACCAAAGGAACAATTATCCACCTCATGGTCCAGTGACTCACAGGAGGGTGACGAACACAGTGATGCCATGTAACCGGTGTGAGTTATCAGTGTGGAACAACCATAAAGGCGGCTCAGGTCAACTACGGAAGAGCAGCATGGAACAGGATGTGTCCAACCGCAACCTGGAGACTGAGACATTGGGTGATTTAATCATCCCGCGAGGTGTTACACAGTCAATCATTACTTTCACACTGAAAAAGTTCCATCAGCCATCCACCACGAGTGGGTAGCACTTCTCAACGGGAAACAGTTCCAGGCATGGGGCAAAAAGCAACCTTTTCAGGTCAGTGATGTTCTCCCTGTTGATTCAGGAGATGATGGACCAGACCCCCAAGTTGCAACAAAATGAGTAGCTGGGGATAGCTCTATCTTTTTACTGTAAGATACACAATAACTGCCCTACGCTTCTTAATAGCCAAGGAGACACGTCCTTTAACACTAATGCGTTTGTGATGCTGCCAACAAACCAAACAACTTTCCTGTGGCTTCACCAGGCTGCTCACTGTAACGGTCAGTCCTACCCACTTTGGTCACAGTGATTCTCTAATCAGGGACAACTGGGACATGAAATCTTTTCAGAGGTATGTTTTCGGGCTTATTCTCCTACGAATGTTGTGGTTTAACTCC
>NW_010284760.1:0-1221 GCF_000690775.1 Eurypyga helias
GTACGACCGGTGGGAGCAGGATTTATTACCCAAAGTGGGCTCGCCCTGTGCTGCCCGTGGCACAGATGGCCAGTGGTACCGTGCACTCCTCCTGGAGGCTCTTGCTGGGGAGGGCGATCAGCAGGTGGCTCTGGTGATCTTTGTGGACTATGGCAGGAAGGAGACTGTGACCAGAGCTAACTTGCGCCATTTGCCTGTTGAGTGTTTTTGCATGCCTGTGGTGACTTATCCGTGTGCTCTTCAGGGTGTCTCAGATGGGAGTTGTGGCTGGTCCCCATCGCAGATTGACAAGCTGAAAGCGTTGGTGCTAGGCAAAGGAGTGAGTGCTCATATCAAAGCCTTTAACTCCTTTGAGCATCTCTATTATGTGAGCCTGTATGGGGAAAACGGCATCAACTTGAACCATCTTTTTGGGGTGCAGGCTTGCTGCCTGGTCAGCAGCCATGCACAGGTCAGCCAAACAGAGGCTCGGGAGCAGCTGGAAGTAGAAGAATCCAGTGCTGACGAACTGGAATTGCCACCAGGAGGAGTTCCTGTAATGCACAGAGATTTGACCTTCCCTCCTGCAGCTGGCGTGCGCCTGAAGTTGGGCGCATTCCACGATGTGCAGGTCTCCCACCTCCGAGACCCATCTGAGTTCTGGCTGCAGCTCCATGAGCATCGCCAGCTCTTCAGGCAGCTGAGGCAAAGCATGTGGAATTTCTACTCCCATGCCACAAAGCTGGATGATGCTGGGTGGGACCTACAGCCTGGATCCTTTTGTTGTGCCAGTGGGAAAGAGGGTGCCTTTTATCTAGCGATGATCATCGGGGTAGTGGACAGCGGGGTAGAAATACAGCTGGTGGACAGAGGCAATACAGAAATTGTAGATCAGTGTGCGATAAAGGGGCTGCTTCCTCGCTTCAGGGAACTACCTGCTCTAGCTCTGAAGTGTTGTTTAGCAGGTGTATCTCCTCTGAGAGGGATTTGGAGCGAATCTTCAGTGTCTGCCTTCAGAGAGATTGTACTGAACAAGGGACTAAAGGTGAATTTTTTGAGTGTGCAGGGTGACAAATACATAGTTGAAATTTCTGATCAGTCCCAATTAGGAGAGAAAAGTGTAAGTAAACTGATGGCTGAGGGAGGGTATGCTGAATACCAGAGGAGTGAAGTACCTGAGACTCCCCAGAAATCATCTGATAAGGCTGTGAGCCAGGCCTCTTCTCCAGCACATGCTGGGGA
>NW_010284761.1:0-1202 GCF_000690775.1 Eurypyga helias
TGATGGTTGATAAAGAAAACTACTTAACCTGTGAGGTCTGGATATCAGAAGGGAGTAGGAAGGGGTTTGTTTTCCCCTCTCTGCAAATTGGCACCAGCTGAGGAGGAGCCTGGGGGCAAAGACCCAACACGTTGATTGGAGAAGTAAATTTGGAGCTGGTGGGGTCTTGCTGCTGACCCAACTCAGCAAGCCCTGACATGCCTTTTGTTATATGTGATGAAAACACCCACGGTTTGATGCTAAAGCAATGCTCATCAGGGAGAAAATAACCTGTATGCATGGGTGTTGAAACAGCAGGGAGAGGATCTGGTTTTGAAACCCAAGCCTAGATTCGTATCTCAAAGAAAATGCGGTTGCAGTAAATATGCCTAGTGCCAAAGGAAGGATATAACGAGGCATGAGAGAGGATGGCTTTGCTGTTCCCTGCCTGAATTTCTGCTCTTTGAGAGCACCCTACAGGAACACTTAGGGCTGCACATCAGCAAGCGGGACTGTTGGTAGGAGAAGGTGGCAGCAGATCTCGCTGCTCACTGCAAATTATTTAATTAACAGGAGATTTCACCATTGTTACTTCCTGCTGGATTTTCAGCTCTGTCTCCTACACCCCACAGCACAATGACCAAAGCTTGATTGTACTCTTTGGGGAGGCTTCTGGCAAAGTCTACCTGCAGCTGGTCAGCCAAGACAACATGGGAGAAATTTTGGAGATGTATATAAGCTCTAAGCAATGTTGCTTTAAATCTGCAAGGCTAGAAATTTCTGCACAAGGCTTATTTTGTTCACAAGTTCTGCTTATTTGCAAACATATTTTAAACAGATGTGCTCCTATTTTAAATAATTCCATAATAACTTTATTATATGTGCTGCAGAAGAATGATTGCCCAAAGATGCCATGAATCACTTTATCTTGGCAGCAAGTATTATAAAGTATACACGAAGTTGTAGAGCAATATAATACTCTTTTCTGTCAGAAGCTTGATGCAGGATGAATTCTTATGGGAAATCATGCTAATAGCGAAGTAATTGCCAAGTTAGATGAAAGGCTTACAGCTTGCTGAAAGCTGGCTGCAGTAGGAACAGGGCAGAGGACTGTCAAAGGAGTTGAGGGAATCAGACACACAAATCCTACTGAAATGCAGTTGATTTGGGTGTCTGAAGCTCCAGTAACATTCCCAACCTATGCAAAGAGAGCTATGATAGTT
>NW_010284762.1:0-1216 GCF_000690775.1 Eurypyga helias
AAAAAAAAAAAAGAAAAACCACCCTGCTTGTTAGTTGCCAGATGCTAACCTGGAATTAAAATTGGTCTCAATTGTATTTTGTATAGTAACTGTTTTCCGAATCTGTTTAGCTTAAACCTGCAGAAATGCTGTAATTTGCCTAGAGTGACATTGGGGAGTAATGGGATGGTTTTGCTAATTAGGGAATAGCAAGAAAGAATGTTTTTTTAGTGGTAAGCAAATCCTTTCAGACTAGTTTTTACTCTGAAGAAGGATGGTTTCTGTTTTGATTTCTCCATCTCACTGAAAACCTTTCTGAATGGAATAAAGGAGGAATGTAAGATTGTCCTTCCCATGTGCCGTTACCAATGCACTCTACATTCAGAATTTGATATAGGAGGGCTTTGGTTTTGCTAAGTCACAAAATATGTATTAGGTTAAAAGAAAAAAGAAAAAAACACTCAGATTAGGTAATTTGCTGGAAACTAGAACTTCTGTGAGGGTGCAGGCCTTTTCCCCAAAGAAATTCAAGCTGTATCGTAATGACAGGAGCTGCCGAATTCAGCAACTCTATGGCAGCACATGAATAATATAAGACATCCGGTTTTGGCTGGGCTGAACCAGATTTTCACCATAGGCCCAATCCTTTCACAGAAGTCAGGGCTGTCCTCAAGAAAAAGAAGTCGCTCTTTGTGAGCAGGTTTGTCACTAGGCTGAAGATCCTATCAGAAAAAAGGCTATTAGTGCTTGACAAATCAGCCTTCTGAGTCCCTTTGAGTTGCTCAACACATCATTTTGGGTAAATCCGACCTCTTCTATTGAATCCAATCAAGACATACTGTCAAGTTTTCAGATTATTTGACATTTCGTTAACCGTTTCTTTTTCCTTTGAGTTTCCATCTATCTTTTAAGTGAAAAAATACTGTTTTGAAACTGTACAGTTTCATTTAAGAGGTTGACCCAAAGTGTTGCAGAACTTTCCATAACATAACGCGACATTTCAGAAATGTTCAAATTGAAATGTTCCAGCATTTTCAAACTTTCCCTCCATTACATGGGTTGAAAGTGTTTACCTTACTTTATCCCAAGGCTCAGATAGCTTCAGCGCTGTGGATTTGCCTTTGCCTGACAAATCCGACCTTAGTTTTGTGAACAGGAGCCTCTCTGTTCAAGCATTTATTAATGCTGTGATGGGTGCAGATACCTGAAGAACATCTCTGAAGAGCGCTGAATGACC
>NW_010284763.1:0-1024 GCF_000690775.1 Eurypyga helias
CAACCCATGAGGCAACCACTGTTGGTACCTCCACCATGGCGGGAACCATCTTGGTTTCTCAGACTACATCTCCTCCTGAATTTAAAACTGAAACATCTTTCACTCCTACTCAAACCTCTGCTCTTGAGAGAAGTTTCACCACCCTCTCCACATCATTGCCTGCATTTGTTGGAAGTAGCTCTGAAATTTCTTCCAGCCAAGCTGTTACCTCCATTGCTGCAGTAGACACCAACACTGCTCAAGATACAAGAGAGACGTCTGTCATTACTTTTCCATCTTTTGGAAGTACAGCGTATTCTGTACCTAATGATACTAGCATGCTAAATACAAGTAAGTATTCTGATTTTTATGAAAGTTCACTGAAATGTAATGTTTTTTGTCATGTTACTGTGAACTCTTCATGAAATATTTCTATCACTACATTCTTTCCTTTTTCTTTTTTTTGCAATACCTTTGCAATACATTTTGCAATACATGTTTTCTACACACTAAAATATTTTTCCACTGAAACTGCCTGCATCACTTGAAAAAACAACTTAAACGCATACATCTAAGGAAATAGTTTTATGGAGAGGGTAGTTGTGCTTCCTTTCATTTAATAGAACGAATGTTGCTTGCATGTTTTTTACAGGGCTCTTCCTGATTATTGAACATACTAAAAAATACCAATGTTGAAAGTTAAGGTAAAAATCAAAAGAATGAGAACATGTTTCTAAAACACAAATATATCCATCCACGTAAAAAACGTAAAAAGACAACATATTGAAAAAATGGTATAGAAAAACACGCTGAAAAATTATTCCATCTAGACACACAACTGAAGAAAAACAAAGTTTGAAAAAATTAACTAAAAAATAAACTACAATATCGGTATTTGAAGTCCAAAAACATGTAGAAAGAAAAAAACCTCAAAGCATAAATGATGTGAAAACAAGTCCAGAAAACACACAAAAAAGGCAGGAAACCTCTGGGTTTGTATACCCAGAGCCTTGACAGTCTACACCTTTGTACCTTGTCACACCCC
>NW_010284764.1:0-1217 GCF_000690775.1 Eurypyga helias
CCAGTCTGTGATTCTATGATTTATATGTTATTATTTAACCAAGATAGAAAATGCTTTCAGGCGTTTTTTGACTATTTTTTCATATAGAAAGAAAAGAATCTTTTTTTCTGTGTGTGTGTGTCAACGAACACTGTCTCATCCAGATGGAAACTACCATTTTTAAAAATGTATATTCCAAAAGATTCCAGTTATTTCCCAGGCACCATTGTGTTTTTCCAAGTTGATGACAAAACTTAGTTTGGAAATCAGCTGCTTTGATTGTATTTAATTGTTAGCTGTAATGAAGGCTCTCTAAAAACACACTATGTATCACATGTATGAAAGAGATTGAAAGTTAAGCCTTCAGGATTGTGTTAGTGCTGGAAAAATGGGCGCTGTTTTCATAGATGAATTTCATAATATTAAATTGGTGTGCTGGTTGGAAGGGTAGAAAAACCAAGTTGCTTGTGCTGGCTGCAGGAGTGCTCTGTGCAGAAAGTTTTTTTACCTGTGATCAAAAAAAAAATTAAACAAAACCTTACACCCTGATTATTGGAGACTCCCTGGGCTTTTCATGTTTTAGGGGTACAGAAAGGGACTGTGCTCCTCCTTGTTCCCGTCACTTTTGATGCTGCTGTGTATTGGTGATACTCAGTGTGTGATGGAGAGGAGTTGCTGCACTGAACCATTTGCCTGTGTGCCCTGGTAGCTCCTGCCAATCACTCAGCCTCTTCTGCACACGGTGTTTCACCAAAATTAAAGGTTAGCCAGTGCTTCTGGGTGAGAAGGATAATGCTGGAAGGGCATGTGAGTGTTTTCTTGTGCATGGCAGTGCTTTTCACGTATTTGCCTTTACTTCTCGAGCTGTTGATCAATCGCTAAGTGCTTTTCAAAAGAAAAGGTGTGGTCTTCCCTCCAATGAGTTCAGCTACAGGGGACAGGAGAGCCGCTGAGGCTGGCCAAGCTTCACAAAAATAACACTAGCATAGCAAGTTCATTTCTTCCATGATTAGGAAAGCTATATTCTGCTCTGGCATGACAATACATACTTACCCTGTGAAGGTCCAAAAGGAGTGGTCATCAGTGTATGCTGGAGCACAGGCAAAGACGTGTGGGACCACCTGGCAGGAGCACAGGCAGCCATGGGGCAAAGGTTGGAGCTTCGTGGGCAGGATGAGGTGACACAACAATGCACAGCAAGGATGAGTGGTGAGGACATCTGTCGTGGTTTAACTCCG
>NW_010284765.1:0-1225 GCF_000690775.1 Eurypyga helias
GTCTGGCCTTAGCCGCAGTGGGTAGCATGAACAGAAACTGAAAATACTCCACACTGTCTTCCCTATTTGCACATCCCTTACACAAGGCTTGTCTTGGGGTTTTGTTTGTTTGTGGTGGGCTGGTGCTTTTGCAGCTTCATGATGACATGACAAACTCCTCTGCAGGTTCTGATGCACAGAGTCAGAAAGCTTTCCTGCGCACTGCTGCCCAGCCACTCTTCCCCCCTGTGCAGCCGATGGCTCCTACGCACAGCACTCTGCCTTGAGCCTACCGAACAGCATTCTGCGTGTTTGGATCTGTCCATCCTCCGCTTGCCAAGGTCCTTTGGCGTTCTAGTCAATTTGGCTGAAATGAAGCGTTTGGACTAGCGTAAACAGGAGCCGCCTAGGCGTGTGACTGCGCCAGGGCAGCAGGGCTCACACCCAGCTCAACACAGCGATGCCCGCCCATACGAGTGAAGAGACATGTCATCCAGCAACGACACAAGACACCTGAGGCGAGAGAGACAGCGAGCAGAAAGCAGCCCTGCTTCTCCGTAGAAAGAGGCGTCTGGTCTGAGCATGCCTTCCTCCGCCAGCCCAGGCAGCAGGTCCAACGGCAGCTCGCGCGCACTACCTCGCCGATCGGCACGCAGTAACTGTGGGACCCAGGCACCTACGTCCTGTGGTGCCAGTGGGGCCAAACCCTCTCCTGGCGCTCAGCGTCCCGGTCCCCGAGCTGAGCGCGAGGCACTGGGAGCGGAGGCGGCAGGAGGCGATGTGGGTGCAGTTGGGACGCAGCCCTTCTTACGTTCCTACAGCCCCAGTGGGCTCGGAGGTCAGGGGGTCAAGCCCCGCGCCGTGGCCTTACCTTGTTGATGTCCCACAGAACCAGCCTGCTGTGACGCCTGGCGAACTCGAGGGCAGTGGCTCTCCCTACGCCACGGCCAGCCCCCGTGATGAGCACCAGCTCTCCGCTGATGGACTTTCTCTTCACGGGGACAAAAAGCTTCACGAAAGCCTCCAGGTAGGAGAAGATGAGTGTGGCCAGAAACAGGAGAAGATCCAGAAGCGGATTCATTGTTTCTCTGGAAGTGCTTCGGTTGCCGAGCTGAACTTTACTCTCTTTTGACGAGGACGTGGGTTGTTGATTCACCAGCAGCCCGCCGCCTGCCTGAGCACCGCTCGCCCTGTGACGGGCCCCCACCCAAGCCGCGCCCCCGTTTCCCCGGCGGCGCGAGGCTCC
>NW_010284766.1:0-1225 GCF_000690775.1 Eurypyga helias
GAAAGCAGTCAAATATGTGATGGGTTGCATAGTCACAAGATGAAATAAATGCTCACACAGGTATTAACTGTCCTTGACCCCCTACAAAATCCTGTGCAGGCAGATCACAACCGTAAATAACACACAATCTGCAATGAGAAAAGAGAGCAATTGACAGAGCGCTGTGAATTACCAAACAGGGAATGCATGAAAGGGACAGTAGCAGAGTGGGAGAGAACTCGAACATTATCACACAGACTTTTCTTGTGCCTGATCATAAGTGGATGCAAATGGCAGTAGGTTTAGTAATTTGAGCTGTCTGTTTGAGTTTACAAACTACCATTTACCCCCATGAGATATACTTTCTCCCTTCACCTTTTTTTCTTGGTTTTATTTTACGATGACTAGATTTCCTCCCATGTGTGTCAGAAATCAGTGTATTGTCATACCTTTCAATCACGCTTATGTGTGTGAATGTAGAGGAGAGTTTTGCACAGCCAAACTTGGAAATAAGAACATTTTCAAAATCAAAAAAAACATTTAGCCATTATATTCCTGTGTTCTTTGCTAGTGACAAGGATATTTGTCTTACCTCTGCCAACAGAGCTTCCCCTGCAGTGAATTCATAATTGTGCATTACAGAAATACAGACGTTGGTGATAAAGGAGAGCAAAACAAGATAGCTCCCTTTCTTGTGAGTGTTTTTGTCACCTCTAGCACCAAATGACTTAAGTGACAAGGTTTCATCCGCATCCCTTGGGATACTATTCTACAGCCCAGTACATCTCACAGTCAGGATATTTTCAGTAAGATTCAGTAAAAAAATTCCTCTTGCAATTCCATCCCATTATTCCCAGTTACAACCCTGTCTGCTGCACTACACAATTTCTCTCATCTACCTCACGTCAATATTGTGGTATGTTATCTTATGCCCTCTGCCAAGCCAAACCCATTTACTGCTTAGATCTTTCCTCATAAGTCAACCCCTCCTGACTCCCTCAATCATTTTTGTTGCTCTTCTCTGGACTGCCTTCAATTTATCACCCTTTTTCCAAAACAGTGGTGCTTAGAAAGAAATGGCGCCAAGACCACAACCTCTTGTTCCACCAGTCACACTGAACTAAGTAGGAACAAGTGCAATCTGATGGATATTTGTAACAGGATAAATGTAAATTGAAGAAAAACTTTTCTGAACTCTGAGTTGGTTGAAATAAAAATGTACTGAAGTTTTATTTTATTGGAACTT
>NW_010284767.1:0-1224 GCF_000690775.1 Eurypyga helias
AAAAAAAAAAAAGACAAAAATGTTAATTATCTTTGCCATGCACCTCAGCCCGTAACTCTGTTATGGTAGGTATACCACTGAAAGAGAAATATGGAAATCAGAGATCAGATTCATGACCTTAGAGCCCCTGCTATGGGTGATCTCAGCCAAAGTTCAGCAGAGAAGCAGGAGGAGTAAAATTTAAAAAAAACATGCAATATATGCCAGATGTGCCCATTATACTCAAATCGGGAGCAGAGAAGGGGAACAACTCCTTAAGCTAGAAGAAAGATCCCTGTTTGCCCTTCGACAAGTGCTTAGAAGAATATGTCTTCCACCTATTTTGTGTTTCCCATGGGCACCATCCAAGTCAATGCTGCTTCCCAATCGTCAAGAGCCTTGGGAAAACACAGGACTAAAGCTGTTTTTCACTAGTTCCCAAAACAGCTATCCATTCAGAAAAATCAGCTAAAACTTAGATGCGTTAAGGACTGAGACATTTAGAGTTAGGGTCTGCAAGCCAGCCCCCAGGCGCCTAGCCCCAGAGATCCATTAGGCAGTACGGGATTGCTGTGCAATGCATAGACAGGGTAACAATAACCCAGAAAAACCCTGCGTCCTCACCTGCCTAGAGCATGTTAAAGCAAATGGTAAATCCTAGGTGTAACTGCAATCCTTTTCCTTCGTACAGCTTAGATGTCCAAGCCTGGACTGCTGTTAGGTAATTCCATTTGCTTAAACTCCAGAGTGCAGAATCTTTTCCTAAGGCTAGAGTGTTACAGTAATATTTCTCAGAAATAAGCAGAGAAACGATGCTTGAGAATGGTGCTTTATCCTGGGTACCAGGCTGCTCCTGAATCTTCCATAAAATAGTTACTGGACAAAATATATGATCAGCTTGTTCTATTTCCACCTTCTGCCACAAGAATAATCATCAGACAACAGAGTCATCCTCTAACATGCATTCCCTGAGCACACAAAACTCCCTTTCTCCTAACAGTATTGATTCAACAGCAGACACCTGACTTTGCATCAGAGGTAGTGACTGCTGCATCCGGGGAGGGGGACAGTTAATGTGGTGTGAGGTGTGAATACTCCTCTGGCTGATGGCACACCTGGCAGCCCTGAGTTCTACCTTCTAAGCAAGTGCTACAAGGACAATGCTCTCATGTAAGAGCTGAGCACCAGGTTTTGTCATATTCATTATTGTTAACCAATAACAAGTCCCAGAGAAGCTGTGGATGC
>NW_010284768.1:0-1225 GCF_000690775.1 Eurypyga helias
GGAGCACCTGCTGAAGGTGGCTTTAAGCCATGGGCTGGAAAGGGGAGCAGCGGGTGTTCAAGTGTCCTGGGCTGCTCTGCTGGTTTTGCTCCTGCAGTGGTCATCTCCATGGGGCAAGGTGGGCCGTGAGGAACTGCAGTGGTGGATACAGCGAAGCTTTGCTTGTCCAGTGTGAGAAGCTTTACCCTCCTCTCGGCTGCCATGGATGCACTGCAACTCCTTGTGGTCCTGTTACTCTATTGCCTTCTCCCTTTCCTTCTGTTGTCATATCCATCACCTTTCCCTGTTTGCTTTCCCCCAAACACTTTAATAAATGAGCTCATAGATGAATTTCAGACCATGAGAAATGAACTCACTAAAGTGTTTGCAACCAACCAGCGGAAGAGTTGTGCTCCTGCCCATGGAGGACATGCTGTGTGGCATGTGTTCAATCAAAGAAACCAATGGGGACCACATTTTGAATATTATCTCCATGGAACAGACTCCTTGTGAGGAAATTATGCAGCAATATTTAATGGTGGCAATGATTCAGCAAGTACTATAAAGAAATATTCTTTAAACCATCATCAACTTCTCATGGATAACTCCCAGATGGGACTGAGGGTAAAAACCCTTTCATTAAAAAGCTATTCAGTTATGGTAAAACTGCCATATGTGTCTCACTGAGACAGAAGAAGTCTGATTGTCAAAAGTGACTTCAGCTTGAAAGCTGCAGGGAAATCAGAAAGCTACTTCGCATTTGAACAGGGGTTTTGAAATCTGTCCTTAGGGACCTGAAAGCATAGCGAGATCTCACACAGCTGAAGGTGTCTTACAGCTGGATGTCTAGGTTAAGGTAATTGTCTAGACTTCTTTTATCATCAGTGAACAGAGAGATGCACGCCAACCCCCAGAGAGTGATTCATTCTTCCTGTCTTAGACATCTATTTTTGGATGGGATGAATTACATTCTGGAGGTGTTGAACTTTCTCCACCGACTATGGAGGAGTCTAGATGATGAACTTAGCCTAAACACTTAACCTTTATATTGCTAAAACAGGCAGTACTCAACTGGTGAGAGCAACCCAAGTTGTGGCAATGCAGTGTCACGGCAGTGGCAGGTTGGGAGCACTTGGCCAACACCTACAGTCAACAGGCACAAGATAAGCAGTGCTCTTCACAGGCAGGAGATGGACGAGGACAAATCCTCTCTCCTCATCACAGGCACACACTGTGGTGGTCTCAA
>NW_010284769.1:0-1226 GCF_000690775.1 Eurypyga helias
GTGGGGTTGGTTTGGGGTTTGCTTATTTTTTTTTTGCCTAAGGCATCGTAATTTACCGGCGGAAAAGAAATAAATGACCCCTGGTATGTTTTGTGGGTGCTGAATCCGCCAGTGCTGTTCCTGGGAATATTAGAGCCTAAATTAAAGCGTGCTGGAAAACGCTGGCTCCTGCTGTAATAGTAATAGCGGTAATAATAAAACGACGGAATTGGGAGCGATTTGCATGTTATTGAGCAGGAGGAATTACTGAAGAGTAATAATAGAAAAGAAAACAAGTCGGAAGCCCGTTATATAATGCACTGTGTAGATAACGAGAGCGACAGGCTATTTTTATTTTGTTTACCGTATGCTGTGTAATAGGGACTCCTCCGAGCAGCATCCCTTCCCCCTGAGCCCCAACTCCAGATAGAATCGGGGAGAAATTGTAAGCATTCCTGTTACGCCCAGGCGAAGAAATGCGGGTTTGTAAAACCTTCCTCCTTACAAATGTTTTCTGTGTACGGATCGGCAAGGGTGCAGGTCAGATGACCTTTGCCGGAGACCTTTTCCCTTTCATATGGTAAAGAAATTCATATTTTGTCAGGCAGGTTACACTTTAACCTTTAACGCTCATGGTTATGTATTTTATGCAGTAATGGTTACTTTACGTGTCAGATGCGGTCAGGCATAGTGAGTGACTCTGCTTACACACCGGGAAGTCAAGGACTTTTAATTTCAGTTTCGAACGAAGCCTTCCCCTCAAGGAAAATCCCGGCTTTGCGTTAATCTGTTTCTGTTCGGGTGATGGAGACGGCAGGGTTTTATGATACGGAGCAAGGGTTATGAATGGGGGAGAGGGAAATTGAGAATGGTCGGGGAAAATGTTACGCCGTAGTTATTTTTGCGATGCTGCTTGATAATAGTAATTGCGCGTTATTGCACCTAATTTGTTTGTAAAACCGGCCCGATATTTTACGGGTAGGAGCTTTTTTTTTATATATAAGGGTGGCTGTAATCTCCTCACTTTGTACATCAGGCAGAGGTCGATGGATTTTCCTCCGCGCTTGCCCGTCTGTCTCTCTCATCATGTAGCGACATGTCAGCGGTGTAGGCTTCCAGCCCGCTTACTCCAGCCCTGATCAGTCATGTAATTAGATCAGGCTGCCATGGTAACAGACGGTGTTCACCGTCCATCCACGCAGGTGTGTGCGCGGCTGGCGGGCGACCCAGCGGGCTGGCGGGTGACC
>NW_010284770.1:0-1227 GCF_000690775.1 Eurypyga helias
GTTTGGTTTGGTTGTTTGTTTGTTTATCCTACCTGTGATTAGGTTATGACTAGGTTAGGATATGGTTATATCACTTGTGAAATCTTTCTTTAACAGCCTTCCTGTCTTAAACTTGTTTAAGATTCAATCAATCATTAATCCAATTTCTTACTAATATAACTACATTTATTTCAATATCTGTAACACCACAAAGTATAAAAGAATATTCGTGAAGAAAGAAAAAATATCCATGCAGCATAGAAAGAATTGCTTAAAAGTCAGATATAAAACATGGAAAATACATGTAGTTTTGGTTTTTTTCTTATTTGAAATTACTTCTTCAAGAGATTTGGCACTCTAAACCTGCTAAAATTTAAACTGTTGTAGAAAATTTTATTAAAACAGCCACAATGGTTACAATATGTTGTATGTAAACCAAATAAGTTATAGTACAGCTGCAGATAAGCTATAACATATATGTGAATAGATAAATGTAATGGAGTGTTGTACAAGTACAGTAAGTTGGCACTGGTGCAGGGAAGTCTTTAAAGATAGAAAGCACCAGTTCTGAAATGATAGTAATTAGGGCAAAAGTCAGATGCATTAGCAACACCACTGGGATGCTTAGTAAGAGTATAAATGTCCAATTTAAAAGCAATACACTGCCACGACCTGAAAAGAAATAATTCATGGATGGTTAATGATTTCAGTATAGCAGATCTTGGGGCTAAGTTGAGACACTAGGACTTAGAAAATCTAGATTTAGTTTGCTTTTTAAAATACTTCCTCTGGGATACTGAAGAAGAAAATTACTTAAAGTTATCAAAAAGATCTTTTAAAATAAAAACCAGCTTAATCTTAGTCTTTTTTTCTAAATACAGGTTTTAGGATCCTTGACCATAGTAATGTATATACTGAAAGGCCCAAGAGTTAGACAGACATTGTGTTATTGTCGTAAGGCTACTTAATTAGTAATTTCCAATAATATTTCAACAATTTCCACTTAGCAAATACTCTTCCAGCAGACAATGTATGATATAAATTTACACAATCAATATGGATCTCCACTAAATATGTTTCATTATATAATGTGAAACATACCTTCCTGTATAAAAAGTATACTTGTAAGTTGTTGCACTGTAGTGCTATTATAAGCTGTGAATAGTAATATTTTTTTTTTAACCTTTCGAAATTATTGTTCAGACATTAAGGATTGTCTGGAGGTTCATAGAATCATAGAATGTTTTG
>NW_010284771.1:0-1227 GCF_000690775.1 Eurypyga helias
GGCTGGTAGCCCTGCGAGAAAGGAATTACTGATTCAGAAGTATTTTACTTATGAAGCAGATGCCTCTCTCATGTTTATCTTTGTCTCTTTAAAGGGGAAAAGTCCCAGAGTAATACAGAGAATGTACAGACTCTGCTGCCTAACCAGAATTATCATGATATTTATTATTCTGGATGAATATCTGACCACACTGTGCTTATCACATGACAATCACAGAGTAGTTTTACATCTGCCTTAGACAGGACTTTAATCTTCTGAAGGTTTTCCAGGACACAGAAGGAACACGTTTTCTTATGTTCCTTTTGCCTGCTCTCTCAGGCATGGGGTTTCGATGTCTAATGGTCGGTGAACACTGACCTCCTAGATCTGTATGCTTGGTGGGCCCTAGTTGCACAATTCTCTTCCTCTTAGGGAAAATAAAGGTGAATATAAATTTTAAACATTAAAAAAGAATCCTAAGGAAAAATAGAGATTCAGAAAATGACAACAAACCAGTGCAATTAAAAGTATCAGGACAAGTGAATTAGTCAAGGATGCAGCTCCTTTTGAACAACTGTCAGCCATATACAGTCTCTGTGGGTAGCTACAAGCTGCTGGTGCTATCTACATTCAATATAGTGCCAAAAGTGAGCAGATGTTTTCTCTCCGTGCAGCTATGTGCCACAGCTGTCTGGAAGAGCTACGGAGACAGGGATTATCAAAATGGGTTTGACCTTTGTTGTCTACTCTACGATCTGACATAAAGATCCTGGCAAAACTACAGCAGCTATATCTCAGGGCTGCTTTAATTCACAGAGAAACTGTCCAGGGAGGCAAACATTCATCAGCTGCAGGCTCCAAGACCAAACCTTCCTGCAGCTGAGTACCTGAACACTGTGTCTGTGTACTGAGGCCAAAGGAGATAGTGAAGAACCACCTATAAATTTGTCTTGTACCATGTAAATAAATGGGAACAGTACGAAATACGCTATTTCTAACATAAACTTTAAAGTTCATAACCATGGAAAAGATCAGATAGAAGTGGGAACACACGATTCCTGCCACATCCAATAAAAACATAACTTGCATTTTCACAACAAAAGGTTTGAAATGGATTTGGAGGTGGGGCTTTTTTGAAGAACTCAATATAAATTGGAAAACCACCAAATTGATCTGCTACCTTTTGCCATGGCAATCCACTTTCTCAAAAGCTGTGTTCTGGTGGGTGCTTACCTGGCCATAGGAACT
>NW_010284772.1:0-1227 GCF_000690775.1 Eurypyga helias
ATGGAAAGTTCTCATTTGCAAGTGGTGTGTGCTCACCCCCAGGGTGATGGGGTGACAAGGAGGTTTCTCCTGTTTTTTTAGCTCTGCAGAGACAGCCCAGCTCAGGCTATAATCAGGTTCCTTCTTTTTTGTGCATTGTTTGAATTGCTCAGCAAGTTTCCACCGACAAAAGCAGCTCGGTCACAACATGATGGTGTAGAGGTCATGGTGTTGTCTGGAGGACTCATCTCACCTGGTTTCTAGGGTCTGGTTGTGGTGAGAAAATAAAACGAGTTTATACGAATATGTGGACAAAGGTAAAGAGCATCATGATGTGCAAAACTCAGTGGCATAATAAACCTGGGAGAAGCCTAAGTGAGTCTGTTTTTACAGCAGAATTCCTTTATAGCATATTCCTTGAAGGAATGACTAACCTGATGCCTGAGAGACAAAGAGGGTCACAGTCCAGAAAAAGAGCATTTTTCTTGTTTAAATGAATCTAAATGGTTTCTGAGGATTTTCCCTTCCTGAGGTCCCTCTTGCCTAAGTTCCTAGTTTATGGCTGTGCTCTGTTGTGCCAGCAAACACGTCAGCAGCCTGGGCTCTGGGGACAAATGAGGGGCTTACAGCTGTTTGTTAGCTCACGTGTGGGAGGTCCGTATTTCTGGAGGCTTCCCCTCATACCAGCCTGGGAGCAGCATAAGGATGCGTTACGCTACAGGCTGCTCCACACAATCACCCAGGAGCTTCTGCAGATTTTGTCCACCAAGATTCCCAAAGCCTGTTGTTCATCAGCACAATGGAGCAATTATGGTAATGTTGGCTACAGAGCTCCAGGGCATTTGGGGAAGATGTTGTAATGAGCTGGTGCAAAGCGATGATGATCCATCAAAACTGTGCTCATGGATGTGCCTTATGGCATCTACCTGTCTTGGGGTCATGTGCAAGCTTAAAAGATGAAAATAAATGTTTATGGGCTGCAGGGAAGTTCTTGTTATGTTGGGGGAGAACACACATTTTGTGGTAGGGGTAGTTGTCAAAGGGAGTATAAGAAGACCCCCATGTGGGCTTTCGAGTTCTGAAGCACAAAATCAGAGCATCCCCAATCTGCTGGACGGGATAGACTGAAATAAAGCCATCTGCAAACAAATCTCCCCCCTACTTATTAGGACACTTTTTTTTTCCTCCAATTTTGTTCTCAGTCCAGCAGTTTTTAGAGGCTCCTGGTTTCCACCAGCCCCACACTGT
>NW_010284773.1:0-1227 GCF_000690775.1 Eurypyga helias
CTTCGTGGCCTCCTCTGGACTCGGATAAAGCATGTCATCAAAAAAAACGGGAGTAAAAGAAATATTAAGGAGGTGAGCACAGAAGAAGCCTCCAAGGGAAGAGAAGCAAAGCAATGGAACAAGCCAGGAGCATGGTTAGAGAGGCTCCTTGTTGATGGGAAGCCAGAAGCTTTGTCAAACAGATACCCATTCCCTGCTTCATTATTAACGATGTTTACCTCTAATACTCCCGCCCCCAAATGAAGAGAGTAGCATCAGAACTGCAGCTTTAAAAACTGATTAGGAGATGTCTGTTGAGATTCCTATTCAGGAACTAAAGGCACTAAACCCTCAGTAATAGCTATAGGAAGTGAAGAGTAATACAGAATGATAAAACTACGCTTCCGTGCTTTTTCTTTTCCTTCTTTCACATTCTTCCTAGAAATCGTTTATTACAACAACATGCTTCCCATGCTTCTAGCCATCTTTTCTTGTCGTTACAATCACAACTGCTTAAGTGATGGGGAAACTTCACAGAACTCAAGAGAAAAGCAACTTCCATGTGCTCATCATGAAGAAAAGCTTGAAAAATTTTAATTTCGACCTAAAATCATTTCAGCACTAACTTGTGTTGGCTCAGTTTGAATTAGACAAAATTACATAAAATCTCTTTATGAACTGCATCCTGTCGATCTTTGCACATGTGTCCAATGGAGGCAAAAGGGAAGGGAGAAGGGATGCCAATAGCTAAAGAAAAAAAGGCCAGAATTAGAACTTTAAATTCATGCTTTCTCTTAGTAGATAATGCTAGCTGTATAACCAAGAGAGTATAAAATACAGCACTCGGATATGGCTAAACACATCCAGAGCTACTGCTGTTACCTTCCTTAGATGTACGTTCTGAAATCAGTAAATGCAGCCAGATCTGGTAGGTAGATCCTGGGAGATCAATCAGAACTGGCTGAAGTTTCCATGCTGCTGCGGTCACCTCAGAATGCTGCGAGGCAGGAGCTAACCCACCCGGGTTTGAATAGTTAGTGCTCAGTGCTGCAGAGCTGGAGGTTTGAAAGGCAGCTGGTGCTACTTCTGAACAGGGGACATAAACCCGAAGAACCAGCTCACCTTGAGAAAATAGCCAGTGACATGGCATCCCAGAGTCCCAGAAATAGCACTATGAAAAAACCCACACACCTAGATACAAGAATGGTTTAGTTTCCACGGAAAATAATGATAGAATCACAGAATGGT
>NW_010284774.1:0-1228 GCF_000690775.1 Eurypyga helias
AGGAGATAATAAAAGCACACCAAACCCGTAATTATCACCTCCTTTGAAAGGAAGCAATGCTTTATGAATTCCTAAATGAAGACCCACAGAGCACACATCATCTGGCCACTAAAATGTGCCCATGGCTGGTGCTGCTGGTATTTAGCTGCGTATGGGGAACGTAAGGCCTAAGAGAGGCTCACAAAGACGATGCTCAGCATAAGCACATTCCGACTGGAGATCCACATCTGGAGCAGCCACAATATGTCAGAAGTTACTGAAAGATCCGGAACTGTGTTTTGAACACATGTCCTGACACTCCCTGCTTTCGTTTTGCAGGTGATATTATCTGGATAGAGACTAGGAAGAAATTTCAGCTTCAGTTCTTATCTAAAGCTTTTGATACACTTTTTAATGGCAAGATAAAAATGCCTTGCACGCAAAGTGATTCTTTTCTGTCAGGTCTGGGAATTAGTGATAAATTCTGATGCAACACCGTAAATAACTGTTTCCATTTAATGATGCTGAGCATGTTAGGCTGTGTCAATCATCCCTTGGAAATGAAGAGGAGATGTGATTTGAAATGGCAAGCTGCGGGTGTCTAATCAATAATCCCATTATGTGTCAAGCAAACCAAATTTGATTATCACAGAGCAGCTACAGTCCCTCTCAGTGAAGTTGCAACTCGGTTGCCATTCAAACTCTCAGTCTCAAACCCAGCAGGTGAAACTGGTGGAAGATTACTGAGCTTCCAAACCTGGAGATATCTAAGGGTTTGTGAGACAGCAGTCCCCTAACTGCTGCAAACCACAGGAGATTCTACCCTCTAGTGGAAAGAAGGTAAAAATGCTAGTGTTCCCTTCTCTTAAAAAACCCTACTTCCCACCATTCCTTGGGACATCACTACTCCAGTGCCCTCACTGTCTCCTTGCACCTCTAAGTTCTTTGAAATACAAGTAGCTCCACACCTTGGGTAGACTCTTCACTTGTCTTGTAAAGCCATCAGGATTATTCAGCCTTTTTAGATTTGCTCTTCTTAGCTCTAAAATAGCACAGTCCATCTTGTAGATTGCTCCTTTTCACCGATCTACCCACCAAAGCTCATATTCTGCCTTGCTCTTCAACCTTGTAACATGACTAAAGGATCTGCACAGGACTAAGCTGTAAATCAAAGGATGTTGTGAGATCCAACAGTACATTCCTACTAGGGATCTGCAAGAATTCTGGACACAGAATCATGGAATGGTTT
>NW_010284775.1:0-1229 GCF_000690775.1 Eurypyga helias
GTCACCTGGAAAAAACAATCCTCGTGGCAATAGTTCTGCTGCCAAAAAAGCAAAAAAAAAGGCTGATCTTGCTAAAGATCTTCCCTCTATGCCAGCCTCCAAGGAAGTTACGGAGAGTCTTAAGTGGATTTACCAGCTTTGGTGGGTTTAAGTAACATCGTGCCAACAATATCAGGGCTTTGGTGTCTTTAATCATTTAAAAGGAAGAAAAATGTTGGCAGGGAGAAAGTAAACCATCTCCCAGAGATATTTTCCCACCTGTGAATATCTACTGGGATGCTGCATTGCTGGGAAATGGCTATTTTTTTGGGCAATGCCTCATCCGGATGTTTTTCTTCCACCCTTGTGCCACACTCTGATAGGGAATATGGAAAAGTTTCTCTGACTTTGCTGCCGGATTTGGTCTCCTTGCAGCTATAGACAGTGATATAAGGATCTCTTTAATGCTAATTAATGCAATGACACAATGAATTAATACTGTATTAGGCAAAGCTGTTAATTATATCCAAATAAAACAAAAGAAAAAAGGAATCAAAGGGGGGAGAATTGACAACCAGTACTTGGCTTCCCTCTCAGCATCCTTCCCAAACACCATGTCCTGGCTCAGCCAAGGGGAAAAGCAGCCTCAGGAACATCTTCCCGGCAGCCCTGAGGGATGCAGCTTTAATTTTGAAGGAGGAAGAGGCATCCCCTGTTCTCCAAAGGAACTCAAGGTGCTTGGCCAAGGATGAAGGGCTTCATCCTCATGTTACAGATAGGGAAAACAGAGGCATTTGTCTTTTCCCAAGGAGAAGGTGGGATTCAGGTTCAGATCAGCAAACCCATCATCAGGAAATGCAACCACAAAGCTATATCGGACTGTTTAAAGGCTTGAAAATCCCATTGCTTTGACATTCCCATTGCTTTCAAATTCCCATTGCAAGAGGGAGCCCATCGAAGAGGGACACAAAAGCAGAGTCTATCCCCTTCTCCGTGCCTCAGTTTTCCCACAGGATGCAGTGGCATCACATCTCCATGCTGCCTCTTTATCTCCCCAAAACACCAATTAAAGAAGCATTAAAGAAGCCTCATCCTCCTGACATGAGCACAGTTGGTGATGCCTCTTCCAGAAGGCACATAAT
This sequence comes from Eurypyga helias, assembly GCF_000690775.1. Classification (NCBI taxonomy): domain Eukaryota; kingdom Metazoa; phylum Chordata; class Aves; order Eurypygiformes; family Eurypygidae; genus Eurypyga; species Eurypyga helias. The sequence goes on from NW_010284775.1 coordinate 1,122, forward strand.
TTGGTTTAGAAAGGAGAAGCACATTCTGGGGTTTTTAACTCTGTTTTGCAGGCCTGATAGGGATTCAAAAATAATTGGAAATTGGAGAAGTTAAAGGTGGATTCTCCC
>NW_010284776.1:0-1229 GCF_000690775.1 Eurypyga helias
CTTCAGACAATTTCATAAGGCTTGCATATATATCCAGAGCTTTCTGTTTCTTATTTTGCCAGCAAACCTCCACAGTGCAAGATTCATCACCTCTGCCCAGCACAGCTGGAACACCATTTTCCCTTTTTCATATCACATTGCTCAAACCCAAAACACACATTCAACAATAACATTACATAAGAACATTGGTCATATTTCTCCACAGTAACACCAAATCGTGCCTTGTAAATACATCATGGCATAAAACTGGCCTACCTGCTGCATCTTTTGTGATTTTGGACCAAGGTGGAGAATATTTGGAGTTTTTCAGTCCCAGCGTAAGCTTCTGTGTGATTTGCAGAGTTCACCTGATCTTAGTCTTTCTCAGTTACCTCACCTGTAAAAGAAACATGAAAAGACTTCCTCAGCAAAAGCACTTAAACTAGTACAGTTCAGCCAAGCAATGCGATGCCCCAAACCAGCGAATGAGTGTTGATGATCCTGTTCATTTAAGGGAAATGAGAAGATTTTAATCTAACAATCTACACAGCTAGCTTTCAAAATTATTGATATTGACTGTAAATTCAATAATTATCTTAGCAGTTATGATACTACAGGAACAAGATCTATAGGTCTCAAAATGAAAATTATAATTTTCTTTTTTTGGTACCAAAAAAATTTTGCCCCTACTACAGAGAAAGATTATTTAATAAGTATAGGTAGTTCACTACAGAACTATTCTTAGGAGCATCAGAGATTCATCAATATACTGTGTTGCAGGTTCAAACTCATTCAAAGTGATGGCTTTGAGGTGAGAAAACTATCCTACAAAATAATGGGAAACTATTCCAGCGAGCTCCTGGAGTAAACAGTTAACATCCAGCAGTGTGCCAAGTGCATCTGCTGCTGCTGGGGTCTCCTAACTTGATTGTTTGAGCACCACACCCTACAATAGAAATACAACTTCAGTATGTCTATATAAAATAAATTCTATTTTAATTATATATGCAAACATGCAACTATGAAAAATGATACATAACCCTAATTTTATGACTGAGTGACAACAAACATGAAAATGTGTTTCAAAGAGTTCTGGCAAAAAGGTATTACCCGCCTGCTTACCAGGTGCTGGGATAGAGAAGTCAAAGGACTTAGAGCCAGCACACCTAATGAGACAATTATGCCTTCACAGAGTCTTTGTCTTGAATCTCACTGAATGAATGGTGGGCACACACTTTGTACTGTAACAG
>NW_010284777.1:0-1229 GCF_000690775.1 Eurypyga helias
CCATTCTGTGATTCTATGATCTGCATAGCCAGCAGGGAGGTTAACTTTTGATCCCAAAGAGAGACGCTCTCCCGTGGCGCTGCTGGGGATGTAGAGGTGTGGGGCACCTCTTTACTAGGTGTGCCTTTACTGTGCTTTGCTAGGGCACAGTGGATCACAAACAAGGTAGAGCCAAGTTTCAGTGGCTCTTGACCTGTACAGTGGGTGGATGTGCATTGGGAATGTTGCTGTAAGCCCCACAAATAGTTGTTTCTGATGGGTCTGATTTGTCTGTAACTTGGAAGAGGTTAGCTTAACCAGATACATGTAAACTGTCCCTTCTTCGCAGCAGCAGTCAAATTTTATTACAGCCCTATCTTGAAAAGTGTCATGGTTAGCAGTCCCGTGGATGATAAAAGAATTCTTCCCATAAGAAGTTGTGTTATGTGGGGTGATGTGCAGGAAGTTATGAAATGCACACGATTTAAGTGTGCAAAGGCATGATGCAGAAGACAAGACAGTAAGAGTAGGCTTGTCAGCTGGGGTGGTTGGTGATTTTTAGCAGTTGTCTTTAAAGAAATAATCACTCTTTTGAAAGACCTTTACCCCTTCATCAGTGGGATTTGAACATCCAGTGTAAATCTATTGTAAGTGTTCTTGCAGCCTCTTCCTGGGTGATTGTTTTCCTCATTGCCATCCTCTTCCTCAGGTGATTCAGGAAAGGTCAAGTCAATCTAGACTGGAGGATGGAAGATGGGGTGATGATGATGGTTAGCAGAGCAGGGTGTTAAAAGATGCAACTCTGAAACAATGGCTAGAGAAGCAGTGGATAGTGGGATGTAGCTCGAAGGAGCTGGTCTCCAGCTCTTATCTGCGAGAGTAAAATTAGGGCTTTTCTTTTTTCCCAAACCACCTCTATTGATTTCAGGCCACCTCTTTAACTCTTGTTTTGCTTTGCTGCTTCTTCCCACTGAGTGGTTTTTAGATGCGGATACTGTAATTATTGCTGTGTGGAAATACTGTAATTGTGAATTTCTTCTCACTAACCCAATTCTCTTGTACAGCTGAACGAGCTAGTGGTGGGAGACACCAGCGGGAAACTCTATGTTTACAAGAATGATGACAGCAAACCCTGGGCTGTGCGGTCTTGCCAAGGAATGGTCAGTTCCTGATAAATGTTTGGGCCGTTTGGTGTATGTGCAGCCAGCTGTCCTTGGCCGCTGTCTAGGAGTACGTAGGCCAGAGGGGAA
>NW_010284778.1:0-1229 GCF_000690775.1 Eurypyga helias
AATTGCAAAAGCAAAAAAAAAAAGCTATTAAAACTTGCTGTACATGCATTAAAAACAAATCACACCGTCACAGCTTGGGAAGGTAATTGACAAACTCAGAGTGCATGAAATCGCTGCAAAGCTGAGAGCAAAGTAAGAAGTGACGAAAATATCAGTCTCCAACCTGTGTGCTAGCGATGCGTTCTGAGCCATAAATACCAATTATTGAGCCACCAGCTGTAAGTACATCTTATAGTTTAAGGTTCAAACACCTTCTTTCCCCTTCCTTAGTGATTAAAAAAATTAAAAAGAAAAATAGGATAAAGAGTAAAAGATATCTTGAACCTCCAATAACTTGAATTTGGGTCGTCTTTGAACTAGTGAGTTATACAAGTAACTTTGGTAAAAATTACCCTTGCCAGAAACCCCTTAATTACACCCATAAACCAGCATTATCCAACCGTTCTCTCTCCTATAATCTGTTGTGCTGTTATACTGGGAGTGCTCTGAAAGGTGTTCCCTTTGCAAGACTCTGCTCTAGTGTCATGTCTGAGAGGAGTCGGGGTGGATGGATGAAAACTGAGAGTAACCTTCTTCCATATTGCAGCATTAAAAGGATGCAATGGTGGGCATTTGTTCTTGTGTTTCTTTGATGTCTGTTTCTCCCTGGGCCCATGGACCCAGAACAGCAGTGCAGTATCTCTTGTCACTGGAGCAAGTATTTTCCTTCTTGCAACGGGGCGGGCAGTGCATGTACCTCAAAAACCCTGCAAAAGTAGTAGTTAAAAGGAGGGTCCTCCCTACCCTTTTAGGCAGCACACACTGCAGTCCCACCTAGCACAATATTTTCAGTATGAAACTAGCACTTGTTAGTCTTGCACAAAGGTCTTTGGAGAGAAGGATGTGAACAGGACAACAGTGCATACAATAAAAACATTGTCTTAAAGTTAAAAGTCAGTCTGTAGCTTCTCCCTGCTTTATCACTGTAAATGGATTTTGTGCATCCAAAATTTGGATTCAAATGTTCAATCAAGTTTTGTAATTGCCAGTAGAAGTGGTTTGTAGGATATACAGCAAGCAAAGATGGGGTTAATTCAACATGTTATGGTATTAAGCTAAGCAGCAGCAGTATGTGCTGTATACTACCCATGTGTTTGAATTTGAGTCTCATCAACAAGTGATCAGCAAATAAAGTTTATTGCTAGGCTAATAAACTGCATCCATCAGCTATTGATTGAAAAGTCTTCATC
>NW_010284779.1:0-1231 GCF_000690775.1 Eurypyga helias
GGCTGGGCTGTGCTGTGCTGTGCTGCCCGGCTCCCTGCCCGCTGTGCCCGCCGCTCGCCTTTGTCTGCGGGTTGGGAGCGGGGCCCAAGCCGGCCCCGCACCGACATCCTTGTGTCTGAGCGAGGAACGGGCTTTGCCGCGTCCTGGCGTGGCCGAGTGAATTCGCGAGGGTGGAGGAACCAGGAGGCACCTGGCTAAAGGCCACTAACACTGTCAGCCAGGGGCTGCCCTGGCAGCACGCTGCCCGCCCTGCTTGGTGTTGGCTGTGACGGCGCTCGGCGTTGCAGTCGTGTGAGGGTTCGGTATGCCTGGTCTGGCTCTCCTAGTACAGACATTTAACAGCTCGGAAGATGCAAGTATTCTTCTCGTTGGTTTGGGTATAAAGAACTTCACGTGAGGTTGTTCTGATGTCTGTCTTGGAAGCATAATAATTTTTTGGAAGTGTGACCAGGAATTAAATCTATACCAGAAACACTATGAGCTGATTACACTGAGAAACTGGAGTGAGGCTTGTCAGAAGTTTGTCTCTGAAGAAGTGGGCTTACTGGAATCGAGAAAACTCTTACCTGGTTTTCTGCATCACAGAGATTAAGAGCTGGGATTTGCTGGATGGTCATTAGTCGGGTCTCTTGTTAATATTTCAGGTCTGTTCACATCCAGCCTAGATTTTAGACCAGGACAAGCTGGTGCCTCAGCAGGTGTCTCTTCAGGAGAGGAGCAAGGGATGCCATCAGTCAGAGCAGGCGGGTCGTGCTTTGGAAGAACAAACACCTAACGAGCAAACAAGGAGCCCTGTGGGGAAAACTTATTTCCTGAGGCTGAAAAACACATCTCCTTTGGGCTCCGGGTGGGAGATGCAGAAACGGAGCGTTTTTAAAGGGGATTTTTTATATCCGCGTGGAGCACATTGTTACGCCACTGTGGCCTGTGCTGGGCACAGCAGAGCCTGATGCCGCAGTTCTCAGACGGCTGATCGGGAACTCTGCTCTCTGGTGTCCTTGGTGCCATCTGTGGGTGTACAGAGCAAGCGGGCTGTTGTGATGGTTCTTCCCTTGGCTTCCACAGACTAAGGGATTTCTTTTTAATTCTGACTCTGAAAACTGCACTTTTGTCCATTTAAATTTAAGGAGGTTGCTGTGTGCTCTTTTTACTAGGATATTCTTATTTCAAAATCAAATCTGTGATTTCAGCCCACCAAATTTTTGTCAGTAAGTCCTAAAAGTCTTTTGTT
>NW_010284780.1:0-1231 GCF_000690775.1 Eurypyga helias
TTCAGAGTATAGCAATCAAACTTTGATTTGTGCTCAGAGAAAATTGCCGTTCGTCGTTAACAGCCAGTGCTTACTCTGAGATAGCACAGAACGAACAGGACTATCTCCTGTTGCAAAGACCGTACTTGGACTGAAAAAAAAGTTTATTTTCCTTCTCTATAGTACAAAATCGATTGTTTCTGTCTCCAAATATAAAAATTTTTGTTTACCCTATTTTCTCTGTTTTTTTCACATCATATTTGTTAAGAAACATGAAACTTTGGATTCTGATCTCCTTTTCAGAAAACCAAAGACCTACCTTGGTAGGAGATGAATTAATTGTTTACATCATTGACTGACTTGTAAAGAATATGGCTTCTGATAATCGTGTCTTTAATAAAACCAGATTCTCAGTTACTATAGGTACAAAAACTGGCACTGTCCTGTCATTCAAAGCCCAGGTAATTTCACTTTATCTGCTTCTAATTATTTCTACTAAGGTTGCACTAAAAACTTACAAACTGTTGTTATTTTTGCTCCAACCTAGCTAGCAGCATTAATAGCAGAGCCCCATTTGCATGATCACATGGTTACTGGCAATCTGCATCTTGGAAAACTTGGACTCTGAACAACCCTAATTAACAGTAAAATGGAGCCGGAAATTAATTGGCATCAAACTTCGGTGGAGAATAGAACTGTCTTGCAGTCTGGCTCCTGACTCACAAATCTGTATGCACAGCAAATATTTCTTTCTTACCTAGATTAGAGTAAGATTTCCACATGCAGTGTGGATTTTTCCCAGTTTGTTTTTTAGAAATTTTTACTAACTTTATGATGTTGAGTAACCTTTAAGCATAGCCAATAAAGTTTTAGATATTTGATTGAACAGTATATTATAGTCATAACAGGAAAAGTGGCTGGGAACTATTTGCTTTTTTATTTCTTAAAGTTCTATTTGGTGTTTATTTCTTTCCTGAATGTATGTTAACATCAATTTCAAGGCAAGGAAAGAAGCTGGAAGTATTGCAGTGCAGTATTATTCTGGGTGGAAGTTCAGACCAAAAAATTGTGATGATTTTAGTTGCTGATTATTTTTCAAGAGGCAGTGAAGCGTATTCTTTGTTGTTTACTGAGGCCAAAGATTTATTATGGAAGTGGTGTTAATTGGCTCCAACTGTTTTCTTGGGACATCTAAGGTCTTATTTTGGAACAAACTAACACTTCAGAGGTGTGGTTTAGCCCCAGTCAGCAA
>NW_010284781.1:0-1231 GCF_000690775.1 Eurypyga helias
CCAGGCCGCTGCCTCCGTGGGCAGTGCCCGGTGAGAACTCCCGTCAGGCTGCAGGTCGTGAATCCCAGCGGAAAAATTAATCCCTGCCTGCCAACCTTTGGCCTTTCCACCAGCAATTCGCAGAAGTGATTCTTTTGGGAGGGCGGGATAACTCGGTGGAAAGAGCCAGGGGGTGGCAGTGTTTGTAAAAAGCCTTCCCTTCCCGCTGCCCCGCACACTCTGCCGCCAGGCCTTGGGGCGAAGGCAAGGCTGGGATCTCCCCTCATCCTAATCATCTCAACGCGCCCTCCCGACAAGGGGAGGGGGGTGTGTGAAATAAATCAAAAGGTATGAATTCATCTCTCTAATTTATTTCCACAATTAAACATTCAGAAGTCTATTAATAATGTTTAATGAATAATTTAAAATTTCAGGTAGAACTTCATTCCGTGGCTCCTAGGTAATCCCAGCTGCACAACAGAAGAAAATTGCTACTTGCCTGTTCTGTGTTAACAGAAGGAGCAAAAAGCCCCTTAAATCAGACGCTACGTGGAAGCGCGAGGTCTCTCCCGTGCACCTTCAGATTTAGGAACGACAGGCCAACCATTAGCTGTAACGACTTGCCTTCATCTCACAACCCATTAACTTATTCAGCTGTTGTTCTTTATGGAAGATAATTGCAATTGTTGACTCCGCATCTGTCCAGACTCTTTTAATTAAACAAATAATAATTGGAATCCATCCCTATCATCCTTGTAACAGGGTTTTATCTTCTTTTCTCAGATGCTGTCCTCATGGGGATCTAAAGCTCTACACAGAAATCAGGCAGGCTTCAGATGCCCTTGACATGTAAGTTTTACTGAAGTCGAGGAATTTGGGGCACAGGAGCTTGATTTTGTTTTCCGTGCTGGTGACAGGCAGACATAACAGTGCCTGAAGCCAAGGAGGACCGGGGGTACTTGCTGGTTCTGCCTGTCAGAGCTGAAGTTTCCCACTGCACTCTCAAAGGCAACTGGAGGCACTTGGGGGAATGTAAACAAGGCGTTCTCCTCCCAGTGCTAGACCTCCTGCAGGATAAACACCACCTTGGAGAGTAGCCTTGTGAAACAGGGCTGCAGGGTTTTCACTCCAAAGAAAGGTATAGGGAGCCAGGAATAAAACTGCCAGAGAGTCGGATTTGCCCTTCATAAAGTGTTTGAGGGAAAACCATTTAAGTTGTACAGAAGACGGTTTTTAATGCTCTCAGTAAATA
>NW_010284782.1:0-1232 GCF_000690775.1 Eurypyga helias
AGCCTCGGGACCTGCTGGGGAGCGTGCCTGCGCGTGGCTCCGTGTGGGATGTTTCCCCGGAGCACGTGCTGGGTCTCTGCTCTGTTTCTGCACCCATGTTCCCCCAGATCACTGGTGCTACTGGTTCAGCTGTGCCGTTTGCTGGGGAAGGGGCTGGGCTGGGGCTGTGCCAGGGGCATGGCTACTCTCCAGCCTGGAGCTGCTTTGCAGGGAGCTGCTCATTCCCGGTCTCAGCTCTGAGAACCTTTCCCTGCGGCCCAGCCCGGAAATGAAGGAGACCCCTTCTTCCTCGTGCTCCTGCCACCCCAGCGCTTGCTGGCGTTTGTGCTGGGGCTGCCCAAGCGGGAGGCTTTTCCTCCCGCTCCTGGCAGCTGTCAGCCGCAGCTCCCCGTTCCCTGCCAGAGGCATTCCCAGCTCCCGGAGGGGGGTACCTTTCTGGGGCATAAAGAGGAACAAAACAAACATGGTCAGATCTGCTCTGCAACAGCAGGAGCAGATCAAAGGACATTATTTGCATAATGAAGGGGTACTAATTGGGAGGGAAAGTAGTTTGATTTCCCGGTGTCTAAGAGGAATAGCAAGTGGGAGACCTGCACAGGCACCGAGAGTACCTGGAGGTGCTTTGCATCGTGCCCACCCCTTGCTCTGCTCCGGGCCGGGGCAGCACGTTCCAGCAGTGACCCCGTACGCGTTCCCTGAGACGATACGACCAAGTCGGGGGGACGAAAGGCCTCTTGGTTCCAGGGGTTTGTCTTGACAGTGGCCAAAGCGGATGCTTCTGTCAGAGGAGGAGCAGTGATGTGGCACATGTGATGCTCCTCTTGATGCTCTCCCAGACAGCAACCAGTTCCAGCCTGGGGATCTCTGCAGTGATGGGTGGTTTCCCTGCGTTTAGCCAACTCCAGCCTCTGTCTTCTGTGAACTCATCCAGACTCGCTGCAGACCGCTGCCAAGGAAAAGGGGCTCAGCCCGTGTGTACCCCTGTGCGGGTCACTCCAGCATCCCCGAGTTGGGGTCTGGTGCCAAAGGAACAGAGCTGCAGGAGAAGGCAGGATGGGACCTGGCCAACTGCCGGGGAGCTGCAGGAGCTCCACCTTGTCACAGGAGAGGCTAAAATCAGCTTTGTTTTGGGCTGCCTGCGCTCCCGGGGTCTGTTCCGCAGCTGCCTGCTGCGCACAGCGTCGGCACACGCTGCCTCCTGCGAGGCGACCCGGCGTCGCACAGGGTGGGTG
>NW_010284783.1:0-1232 GCF_000690775.1 Eurypyga helias
AAAAAAAAAAAAAAAGAGAAATCACACATTACTTACTCTGAAAAGGTAACTTTGTACCTGCTGAGTCTGCAACAACAAGTTCTTTGCTGCAGCAACCACTAACTCCTCATGTCTCACCAGCATGAGCAACCAAAGTGGTGATTCCAGCTATACCTTTAGAAACGATGTTCTTTTGGCAGATAGCCAAATGTACAAGATCCACCTTAATTAGTTCAAAGTACAACTAAAATACTCTGGAGAAACTCGTTTTGAACTTAACACCTAAAGAGCACTGTAAACTTGGATTAGATGGACCACTCTGACTGTGTTTAACACTTACAAACCAAGCTGCTGCTTAAGGAACTACACTACCAGTCATTCAATGCAGCAGTTACCTCAATATGACCAATAAGGCCACAAGAAACCATCTCTCCTTATATTTAAAAACCCCATAATACCCTTATACTACAGTCAAAAGTTTAGTGATAAGACTAGTCTCCACCTGGTAAGTTGGAGAAAGTTGGGATAGAAATTAATGCAAAGTCTGTGAATCAGTCCACCATAAAAACCCAAGAAGTTTAGTTACGGCTGAAAAGGAAGGTGTAGTCTTTTTTTTGACAACACTTATTTTAATGCAAGATTTCCCTTTACATCATTCTTCCTTGGCATCTTCACAAACAAAAGCTTTGGCACAAGATTTTCTCTAAAATAAAAAATTAATCAGAAAAGCAAGAAAACTTTTATAAGAATTTCCAAGCTAGTTACAGTGTATTTCTTTATCTGATAGCTTAGAAGTGTTCAGCTTGAATACACATAATGTGCTAATGCTCCCAGCTGTAATTTTGGCTTTTGTCATTTTGAGAAAAACTGTCATTTCCACTGAAAAATAGAAATATTTAAACAGCGAACAAAAGGTGTGTTTTCCAGAAGTATCCTACCAAGATACACGTTCTTTATAATGAGTAAATGAGTGTGTAAGCACGTAGCTCTTCAGAGACCAAAGATCCCAAAGAGCAGCCACAGCAGTGCCATTTAAGACCTCCACCTTGGCAACAGTCTGTACACATACCTCTTCATACTTCACCCACTGGTCTTTTGGAAGGATCTGGTGTTTCAGGCTTAAGTCGAGTGCTCGCTTTATGCGAAATATTCTTTCATTGTAGAGATGTTCTGGAAGCCTCTTCAGTGCTTCTTTTACATCATCGTCTTCATACAGTGTATCATCTCGCATTAATCCTGTACAAAGAAGATTT
>NW_010284784.1:0-1232 GCF_000690775.1 Eurypyga helias
CCACGTGTCGGCTGGCGTGCGCTCGCCTCGCAGAGGTTTCTGCAGAAGCACTGCAGCCGGGATGACGACTCTGGATTGGTGCAGCGGTCTGCCATTCTCGCAGCTTCTCCTGCTCCTGCGCCGAGTAATGGCAGCGCTCAACTTCCCAGCCTTTGTTTTAAAATTGGACTAGCCTCGCTGCTTTCTCTGGTCTCCTGGCTTCCAGCTGCCTCCTTTACCAGCCTACCTGCTGATGGGATGGGCGCATCCAAGAGAGTGAATTTTCCATTCAGAGCCTGCTCCCTGCCTTGCTCAAAACACTTTGTTGCGTAGCTCAAAGTCCTGCTGGGTTTGTGTTTGCGCTAGCTGTGTGTCGACTGGTTGAGCTGGAAATCTCAGCTGGCACGAGATGAGGATGCTTCCGCGGGGAACACAGGGCCTGTGGCCCCGGCTGTCACACCTGAGCATGTGTTGCTGTTTGTCGCAACTGCCAGTCAAAACGTGCTGGCTTGTGCCTGAACGTCTCCTGTTCTTGCTTGCACACCTCATCTTGCAGAGAAGGGTGCTGAGAAACAACTGAGAACGTGCTTGTCAGACTGCCTCCTGTGTCTCTGCAGGCTTGGTTGGGCTTGCTACCAAGAACACATCTGTCAGTGTTCCTCTGTATGAGGAAAGTTTAACCAGTTTCTTCTGGGCTAAGTTCCAGCACTCCTGTCTGTAAAACGTGTCTGAGCATATGGGTCATACAGCTCCGAACTGGGACTTCACCACTCCCTCTTCCCCTGTCCTCCTGAGTCCCAGGAACTTAGTCTGGGCTCTTCTCTACCTATGCTGGTCCCAGGCAGGAACGGGGCCACGAGACTTTGTGGGCCCTGAAGGCTTTTGTTGCTGTTGGCATCCCCTCTGTGCCTGAGAAGGATTCTTGGAGTTTGACTCTGGGGCTGGGTAAGGAAGTAGGAGCCACTGCCTGGCATGAGTGCTGAGGGGACTCTGGGGCTGGGGCCCTTATGGACATGTTTCCCAAGCTGGGGCAGGGCAGTAGTATTTGGTTGCTCCTCCTGAGCTGTCAGTGCTACAACCCCTCATCTTCTTGGAGGCAAGTGAATTATTATAGCACCTACAGTGTCTTGCTCTGTCAGTACTCAGCCACATTACCCAGTTTGCACTGCAGGGACCTGTTGCCACTGGGTCTGTGTGAAGCGTCTTCACTCTTTTCTTGCTCAAGTCTCAATCATAGAAACACAGAATGGTTT
>NW_010284785.1:0-1230 GCF_000690775.1 Eurypyga helias
GTAGTAGAGGTTACTCGATTCTTTGCCCCTTTTATATTTCTGTGTTCCTTGCTCGTGGGGCAGCAGAGCCCCAAAGTTGTGTTAATTATCTCTTAAGCAGGAGGTTTAGAGAATGAGTTTCTGCTGGGCACTCTGTAGCGTGGAGGTGCAGGTCATGTTTTACAGGTTACTACCGAGGAAAGAGGGACTGATGCTCCGTTCTAGCAATTTTAGTCTGGGGTAACGTCCAGCAGAAATCCGGGGCAGATGGTTAATGTGATCCGAAAAGACATGTTCTTCTCAGCGTGGCTTGAAATCAGCCGCAGTGGTATTCATGGGGAAGCCAGAGTATAGCGACCATCCTGCAGCGGTCAGGGTGGTGTGCTAGCAGTGATGCTGTGGTACGCAGGACGCTCTGCTGGGAAGACTCTGGTGGCACACTTCTTGCTCCTTTTTGCCTGGAAACTACGTACGAGAAAGCATTTAGCTACTGCATTTTTTCAGTCCTGTTTGTGTTGCCAATCTTAATAACCGATTCCACGTGTGCCGGTCACCCTGAAGGAGGCAGATGCTGACCCTTCACGCGCTGCTGCCCTCGGGAGGTCCTCATGGCAGCTGGGTAACGGGTTGTCCCAAGAATCTGCCCTTTCAGAACTGCAGCAGAATTAAAATCAGATAATTAGGTGGAAGAATGCTGGCTTTTTTGTGCACGTTCCCTTTGTTTTCTCTTGCATGCCCCAGAATACGTCACACCAGGCTTCACCTGCTGCTATGAGAAAGCACTAAATGCGCAGGAGTGTTGCCCTTTGCCCCAGTAGATGTCAGCTTCTGTATATAGAGTTACAGTGCTACAGCAGCTTCAGTTCCGTACCCTGCCCACTTTTAGATCTGATGTTCAGCATGCTTTTGCAACGACGTGCCCAGTTTTGGAATATGAGTTCCTTTACAAACCTTTGGCTACCATGTAAAATCCTGTAAGGATGTGTAGAGAAATCTTCTCCCATTTCCACAGAAGCAAGGGAAAAGATTGCTCTTACTTCACTGGGGCCAATATTCCCCTTTATGGAAGATCTGCTTTAACTTTCTAAATATTTTAGTCAAATGTTGTGGTAATGAATTCCATATGCATTAGCATATCGGCATTAATTACAGGAATTTAGGAGGAGAGGGAGTTCATGCCTTTGTCTCCAAACATTCTGGATATGCTGTTGGATAAGAAGTTGAACCGTTCATGACAACTCATCATTTTTT
>NW_010284786.1:0-1228 GCF_000690775.1 Eurypyga helias
ACACTGCCTACCTGAAGATGAAACCGGTCCATGTCCCTCTCGGAGACCATACTCCGCAGGATGGCTATTTCTTCCCTCAAAGTCCCATTGGTCCTTTCACTCTTGACAAGGGCAAGACTCAGTGCTTGTGTCTTCTCTTTCCATTCAATTTCTTCGCTTTCATTCTGCTTCAAAATAGCAATCACATGCTCTAATTGTTCCCCCTTTGCTTTCAGCTCATCTGCCAGTTGTTGGCTTAGCGCATTCTGCTTTTTCAAGAGGTGGTCTCTCTCCTGAAGAACTCTCTTCTCTGCTTCCTCGTCCCATTTTTGGAGTTTCTGTATTTGTTTCTTTAGGGTTTCCTTATCATCTTTCCATCGCAAAACTGATGTTAATTGTTTTAGGAGTTCACTCTGCCTCCTAAGCTCTTGTTCTCTCCCTGTCAGAGTCTTCTCTAAATACCTGATTCTGTCTTCCTGGCATTTCATCTCTTCATCCTTCTTTGTCAGAGTCTGTTGAATCTGCTGGTAAGCTTCCTGAAGATGTCTTATTTCCTCTTCTAACTCTTTTTGCTCACCTTGAGCCTTGGTCTCTCGTTCTCTCTCAGGTAAGGCTTCTTCCAGGAGCTTCTCTTGCTCTCTGTGGTGTCTAACTTCTTCATTCTTCTCGGTTAGCTTAAGCTGGAGACTCCGCAAGGTCTTCAGTTCTTCTTGATGCTGGAGTTTTTGCATAAGAATTTCATTGTCCTCATCTCTCTTCCTCACCATTTCCTCAAGCAGATTCACTTGCTTCTGGCATGCCATTAGGGCTTCTTTCATGCTTTCTTCACGAAGCTCGAACACATTAATTTGCTCTGTCTGCCTGAGGAGTTCCAAATGGTTCTTTTCTGCTATTTGGCTCATTTTGTCTAGATCCTGCTGTATATTCTTGGCCTGCTGGCCTTCGAACTCCTTCTGCTCTCGAAGGTCCTGGACATGCTCTTGCAAAGACACTATCTCTTGATCTCTAGCTTGCAGAGAAGATTCAGTGTATTCCAGTTTCTGCAGCATGGCTTTAGTCTGCATTGCTGCCTCCTCCTTGTGCTGCTGAAGCTTAGAGATAGCCTCCTCCAGAACCTCTATATTCTTTTCTCTTTCTTTCAAAGTCAGTTTTGTTGCCTGAAGGCTTCTTTGCTCAGCTTCATGCTTTTTCTCTTTTTCCTTGCATGCCTCACATTGCTTTCTAAGGGATAAAATTTCTTGCTCTCGTT
>NW_010284787.1:0-1227 GCF_000690775.1 Eurypyga helias
AGAAGAAGAAGGGCAAGGGCAAGAAAACCAAGAAATAAAGCACAAAATCTGTTCTCTCTCCTCCTGGCAAAGCTGCTGACTCTGCTGGGACTGAGCTGGGATAACGGCATTAGATTTGAGAGGGCCTTTGCATTAAGGCCCGAGCTCTCCGGGGCTGCAGCTGCCTCTCAGAGTTGGAGTACACTGAAGCAGCTTCGTGAAGATGTCTCGTCGTTCTAGGTTTGGCATTGCTACCTTTGCAAGGAGAAGGAAGTCTCCTGATGAGGGGACTGGGCCAGGAGTGCCGGTTCCTGCCTCGAGTCTCCTTGCCCATCTCTTGTGTGTCAGGGCCCCATTCCGTACTTACCAAAGGTGGCAATAAAATCATTCCTGGGGGCAGGATGAGGCCCTTCACCTGACAGGGCTTCTCCTTGTGTGGATTTGAGAGACCATCTCCCTCTCACAGGAGGAAGCTGCAGCAGCATTGCTTATCGGTGACAGAAGAGACACAGGTCCTGACCGGGCAGCCCCCCTGGCAGTTTGCATTTTTCAGCAGGGCCATCTGAAGGGTGGGACGGGGCACAGCCCAGCTTGTGCCCTGCTCCCAATCCCACAGCTGGCTCCCTGAGCCAAGCGGCAAACTGTGCCCTGTGTAATGCAGATCCCTGTGTTGACAGCACGCTCTCCTCTGGATTCTCTGGTGTTTCATGCCCCGAGAGCACGCCTTTCCCTTTCCCAGGGGCATGAGCCAAGTGCCTCCCGTGGCCTCCCATTTTCAGTAGCCGTGTAGCAACTCCCGGCCACGGAGCTCTTCACGCCTCTGCCTGCTCGGGCTGAAATTGGGCATGGGTACAGCCAGACACCGTGCACTATGTCTTGTCTCATTTTCTTGGGAAACGAGGCTGTTACCCAAGGCAACTCTCTCACCGATTCTTTGCCTTTAACAAGGCTGGGAGCAAACAGCATTTTGGATCCAGGCTCCCAGGGGCATTTCTTCACTCCGATTTCAGTGGCCTTTCCTTGCAACACCTCTTCCCAGGAGAGGGCAGTGATGCTGGCTGCAAATCCCAAAGAGCCACCAGGCCCCCACTTCTCGGCTGCCCCTCTCCCTCTGTTCCTAAAGAGGTACCTATAGCAAAAGGGACGAGAGGCTTCTTGTCACTGAATGTGAACAGAGTCGGAGAGGGGGCACTTTGCTAAGGACAAAGAGTGAGTGGAGACGTTCAAGGTCTGAGCTCGCTGTGAGGG
>NW_010284788.1:0-1233 GCF_000690775.1 Eurypyga helias
GAGGAGAGAATCCGTGTATGCATAGCTGCAGTTTAATTAATGTAGGAATCACTGTGTATATACAGCAAGGCAGATTAATTTATTGGATAGACTATCCAATCTCATGTTATTATAGTGGATATTGTATGGTATAGGTATAATCTATTATAGATTTTATGTGTGTGTGTACTCTGTGTGTTGCACTCCAAATCTATGTGCATAAGGTGGCAGAGGAGCTTGACAGAGAAGGGTCTGTATATGGAAAGTGGCAAGTGATGCAATTAATTATTTTTTATTACATCCAGTGATCCAGTTAGGTCTGTGTTTTTAAAAGTTGCATTTCTAACCCTTTGGTATGTCTAAGAAACACTTGAACATGGGACCTACCTTCAGAAATGGTCCCCTAATGTGAAGATATCTGTCTGTATAAATTAAGGATGGTTTTTTTCAGTTGTCTAAATTTTCCCTCTAGGCCCTTTCTGCACCAGGGTGCAACAGGTGATTGGCAGCTGCTGTATTCCGAGATAAGTAT
This sequence comes from Eurypyga helias, assembly GCF_000690775.1. NCBI lineage: Eukaryota > Metazoa > Chordata > Aves > Eurypygiformes > Eurypygidae > Eurypyga > Eurypyga helias. Next base: position 512 of record NW_010284788.1, read on the forward strand.
GCAGGGATGCTGTGGTACTGCTCCAGCCACTCCAAAGGTGTCAGCAGATTGGTGTTGCTTTCTGTGTCTTTTTGCTTTTTCTTGCTTTTTGCTTATTCAGTCAGCATAGGATCATGCAAGGAGAAATGTGGGACAGTGGGACGTAGACCTGAGCTCTCATTCACGTTCCCATGTAAATATGGTTGTCTCCCAGCCGTAGGCCAGGTTTAGAGGTTCTTTCTCACAGACATTTTATTGTTTCTACTGTATTTGCTTTCCCTCCTGTTGAGCCCTTGAAGTGCTACTAATGAGCTGCATGTGTTGGGTTTTTTTAATATGTGTTTGTAAGAAAGCTGTATTTTAAAGTATATGTTGTATAAAATGTGGTTGTATTAAATGTGTTTATAAACTTTACTTATGAAAAGGGTTATAGACTGAGGTATAAAAGACATTTCGTTGGGCAGAAGACAGAACTTCACTTTCAATGGATAAATGCATTGTTGTTACTAAAACTAAGCAGCATGCGAGCTATTCATGGAATGGCATTCATCGTTAATAAATATTTTACATAATACATGGAAGTTATTCATGGAATGGCATTCATTTTTACTAAATGTTTTATGTAATGCTGACCACTCGGGACTCTCAGGAATTAAAGATTTGGTAACACTGATGTCTCTCATCTTCTTTTCCTTATTTTTGATCTCAGTGCTGTAAAAGGCCCAAGGAGTTGTGGTGAATGG
>NW_010284789.1:0-1233 GCF_000690775.1 Eurypyga helias
TTGGTTTTGTTATTTTTTTTCCCCCAGAGACTACCAATTTCTAATTAATGTGCTATTAATTCCTAAAAGTTATTTCCTTTAATTATCTTATCTGTTTTTTATTTCAATGGAAATTTACCCCCACAGATTTACCCACAATTAATTTAATTCAACCCCATGTTAATGTTTTGATGGAATTATTGTTTATGCATTCCTTCTGTGTAAGGATTCACCCCAGTTTTTACCTTGTATTCAGTGCTTGCTTTGCAAATACAATTTAGCTTTCTTTTTTGCCTGAGTGGCCTTGATCCTACTCCCTGATTTCTCCTTTTCTTTCTGCTACAGCTGAACTTGAACACTTGAACTAGAGAGCTGTTCTATCCAACCTCCTTCTATTACCTGATGGTTGCAAATATGACAGCTTTAGTTTAAGGCTTGTCAGGATGAAAAGAATTTGAATCCTTTTTTCTCGTAGTTCTGAGCATGCTGTATACCACTAGGACTAACTTGTATGCACATAAGTGTATATACAAGAACAGGTGACCAACTTCTTTTTCTTAGGCACTCTTTGTTCTTAACCACATATGTCTACAAACTAGTTTGGGGCAAGAAATACAGGTTTCATATAGGTACTTATGCAGAGGTAGATTTTCAGAGTAAGATTTTTCACTGTATCTTACCCAAGGTTTAAGTAATCCCACCTTCAGCCGTTCCTTCACTGTGAAGTTACTCAAACTGTAATACAATTTCCTAGCTCAGGCATATAAAATATTGGAATAATAGACTTAATCATCATTGATTTTGGCAGATAAAGACTTCCAGAAGAGTTGGACTTCAGTGACAGATTTAGAACAGACTTCCACTATTGAAAAATAGTTAAAACATAGAGCTTAATTGGGCTAAGCTTAATACAGAAGAGTTCTGCTCCTTCTTCTGTCTGAGAATATTTTTTGCCAGTATTGGACCTTCATTGTGCTTCATATTGTCCAATCATTTAACACTTGATTTGTCATTTTTGCTGACAATTTCCTTTGAATCACATCCCTAAGTTACTGTTTATAGACAGAAAGGAACAGCATTTTATTGTTCCTTCTGTAATTCCAAGCACTATTTTAGTCTGGTCTCTTGTTTAACATGCTGTGTTTTCAGTTTATATTCATAGCCAAAGCTTACTTATATTTGTATCAGCTGTACCTGCTTTTCTTAAGTCTTCCAAAAGGAAAAAAAGAGTATGCAACACTTATAAGAATGAAA
>NW_010284790.1:0-1233 GCF_000690775.1 Eurypyga helias
TTTTTTTTTTTTTTTAAGAAATCTGCTGCAACAGATGGTTGTTTTGTTTAATCATGTTGTTAGGCCATCTGTTCCCACAGTCAGATGAGAGAAGACAGATTTATCACATCTCACTCAGTGAGAGTGAGACTCACTCAGTTGGTTTCTGTCTCATGCAACCTTACAGACTTCTCCCTCACTCACTCACAGCTCTCTAGCATAATTTAGTGATGGGTTGTGCCTGGTGTAGATTGAAAGGCTAGCTGTAGTGATACACTGCAGCCTGGGGAATGGGGTGTAGGCTTTGTACCCTCCCTAGGCAGCTTTTCAAGGGCATAGTTGTTCGCTGCAGCGTGTTACCACCATCTTTTCTCCCTGTTCCCCAGCCATGTGGCTCACAGGTGCGAGAAAATGGTTTTCTTGTGAGGGAAAAGGAACTGGAGGTATTTGCAAAGCTGTAGTAGGTGCGTATAGCCACACTCAAGTGGCGGAGGATCGTGCTATTTGATTAAGGTGTACCAGGCCCTGCTTCTGTCCTTCCCTGTTTCCTTAGATTTTTACACAAGTTAGTTTCCAGAGAATTTTCTAAACAACTGGAGTTGCTCCTCCAGTTAAAATGGGGTTTCTCTGACCAAACGGAGTCTTGGACACTTACTGAATTTGTCAGATAAAATCTGACTAAATATATGTTTCTCTGAAGATGTTACTTCAGCATACCCACTGTGGCTGTAAAATGAATCATAAATATTTGAGATGAGACTTCAATAACTGGAAACGGCAGCAATGAATATGCAAAATTTCATCTTGACAAGTTTGCTGCAAATCCTTTTTCTTCATAAAATTGTACTGTCTTTAATATTGCCTGTCTTACTTAAACAAATGGGTGGAAGAAAAAAGTGGAGGGAAAGCAGTGATACTTACAGCTTAGCACTTATATATTTGCTGAAGTTGTAGAGATCTCTTTTAAAAATAATCTTCTAAAATACGTTACCTTGAGGAATACTGTACTGTTTTCTTTGTTTAAATGGGCCTATCTGTTTTAATTTTATGTGACGGGGGGCTTTCTGAGGAAGCAATAAACAAGCAACCACTCTTCTGTCAAGTGAAGTGAGAATATTCAGAAGCTGTAGGGCCACATTTTAGGGTATTGATGGAGCTATGAGTACAGCAGTAACACAGAGTCCCCCAGATCTGTAGCAGTCATGATTTTTTGGAAAACTTTTATTGCTTTTCTCCTATCACTTTTTTTTTTTT
>NW_010284791.1:0-1233 GCF_000690775.1 Eurypyga helias
CGTGCAGGACCTTGCCCTTGGCCTGACTGAACTTTGCTAATGCACGTATCAGACACTGGAGTTTTTAAGGACAACACAGAAAATACTAGCCAATATAGACTTGCAGGGTCACTTGTATCTTAAGCTGCAATAATTTGTTCTGAGCAGCTCTAATATGCTTTCACAGACAAAGAAACATACAGATTCTATGGCCATGGTTTAATGATAATTAAATCTAGCTTTAAAACTTTTGAACTGAATGAAACACTGTCTCAAAGTCCACTGTAAATTCTGTTGGTTGAAGTTGGTTCAAAAAATGATGATGGATTCCTCAGCTATCAGCTGACCCTGTGCCAGATCAGATATTGGTTGCTCTTTGCAGCCAGCAAAGGGAATAAGAGCATAATGCTTGCTTTAGCTAAAGAAATACTTGTTTATACTTAATTCAAATATATTTGTATTGCTGATAATGGAGCAGTGAATAGCTCCAGTGTTACTAATTGCTGAATCACACTGTAAGGAAAATAAAAAAAACATAATAAGAGGGTTTTGGCTTGGATTTGAAATAGTGTGAAGCTATTAAATGGGAGTATTCCTCAGACTGGTTTCTTCCTTCGCTGCTGCTGCAGCTCAACTCAAGGTTCTGCACAACACTTACAATCTTTTATTTAGCATGCAAACATCAATGCTTTCTTTTCCTGATCCTATTACAGATCATTTTTCACCCTCCCTCACAGGGTACTTTATTACCTGATTTTTTTCAGAGCAGGGGGTGCACAGCAGCCTTTAAGCCCTTTGCAGACACCTCAGACCTGGTCAACAAACAAACAGGGATTTTCTGAGCGAACCTTTCCTAAAAAAGTTGTCGCAGATAAATTACCCTCTGAAACTACATTATGCTTTCCATTGAAAATGAAGCCCAAACAGGATGTCTAACTCTGAAACACCCAGCATTCAAGAAGATTAATTCTGCCCTGCTGTCAACAGGACTACGATTAGCAACCATCCAAATCTTTTGACCTCTCTCTGCACTTACATACACTTCAAACAGCGTCACATTAGTAAAAAAACTCCGTCTTTGCCAATTGTAACTTATGTTGTGAGCGGATGTCTGAGACAGTCGAGGAAGGGAATGCTGGCAGCCCCGTGTACGCCGTAGCAGGGCCTCCAGCATGACTTACCTGCAGCTGTGATGTGACCAGAGAGGTAACACATCCCTGCAGAAGACACAGCATCACAGAATCACTAAGGTTG
>NW_010284792.1:0-1234 GCF_000690775.1 Eurypyga helias
CTTCCAGGGATGGGGCATCCATCAGAGGACATTGTTCAAAACACCAAGGACGATTCGGCGCACAAGTGCTTCCTTACCAATAGCCAAGCGAGTTGGTTTCTTCCTTGGGGGGTCCCCAGCACTGGAGCTGCTGTCTTCTTCCTTCTATTTTGAGAAGAAACAGGGAAATAGGATTAGGGAAGCAAGCCTTAAGGACAGAAATCAAGCTACTCTGAACACAGAAAGAGGCCAGGCAGAAGTAGCGTGGGCAACCCATACAACAAATCAGCAGAAGCAGCGCTGAAGGGCCAGTGTACCTCAACTCACCAAGAAACACATTAGTTATGCCTGAGGAGAGAGAACTCTGCACCTGATTTAAGAGAGACGCAGCCCAGCTCTCAATCTCACAACAAGCTCGACTGTAGGTATATTTTTTTACCGGTTTACGTGTTCTTTTGAGGTGCAGGTAGACCCGCTGGCCTGTTTTCTGATAGTGCTTTTCCACATACTGCTTCCCAAAGCCCAGGAACGTGTTCATGCAGATATATAAGCCGCCATCCGACTCCTGGAAGGATGAAGAGATGGAAACTGAAGGGAGGTGGTAAAGAATGCCATTCCAACTGCTAGGATAGGCCCAGACTCAACTCTAGGAACACTGGTCATTAAGTAATGGCTACAGCTCATTCCTACATACCAGCCACTTAGTAGTTAGTTGGAAACAAGAAGGCAAGGCCCAAGCCTGGCTGTCCCAGAAAAACAGGTACTCCTGTCAAGACGATGTATTTGAAACCCAAATTTATGGCATGATGCTATCGAGTCAGGAAAGCCTGAGCTTCGAAAGGAGCTTATCTCCCCAAAAAGGCCCTTAGCACGCACAGTTCACAAGTTCGGAGCACGGTACCGTCACTATCAACCAAACCACGGCACACCGTCTGAAAGCATAATTCCCATCGCCAAACTACAGCGTGAGGAAGGTTAAAAGACCACTCTTTATTTTTGCTGCTGCGTCCAAAAGCTTGTGAGTAGCTCCAAAACGGATACGGAGTGAGCCCTCCCCATCCCACAAGCACCTGGGAAACGCCACACTCGTTCAGCAGATAACCTTTTTAAATTATAAGTGAGGAACCCAAATGCAGGGGCTGGGGAAGGAAGGAAACCACTAAGAAGCTCTCAGCCCGCTTCCCAACATTAAGCAGCTGGGATGGAGTCAGAGCAGGGAACACATGGACAGGCATCACCGTGGGGATCGGGAAGG
>NW_010284793.1:0-1235 GCF_000690775.1 Eurypyga helias
CTGTTGTCCACTAGGACTCCAAGGGGGAAATCTCACAAAGCGAGCTCTCCTTCATTACATCTAAAGTTGTACTGCACTGGATAAAACCGTGTCCAACAGGTATTAACATTCTTCATACAGCTTCACTTTCAAGGGCTGAAAAAATGCTTCTAGATTTTATTTAACCTTTATTTGACTGCCTAATATGATTATGACTAACACGGTTCTCCACATATTATGACCATTAATCATTATTTGCACACAGCTCATTTCTGTGGAGGCACAATTTTCTGTATGAGAGAAGTAAAGGACAAAAATAGTTGTATTTTTAATGTCCATTTCCCAAAGAAAAAGAAGATGTTTCTCTACCTGACTAGCCCAATAACCCACTTAGCTTGTATGCTTAAGAGTTTCCTACTGCTAATGTAATTAGGCTAATTCAATTAGGATGAAACTGGACCTAGGGGATGTTCTCATCATTTAATCTGACTGACTGAAATTTTTAGGAGGGAGAATATGAATGGTAAATGACTAATATTTTTATTCTTATGGAAATATAAGCCCTACAGACTTCTAAGTATGCAACTGTTTATATATATAGATATATATGCTTGGAAGTGCAAGTTTTTCAGGCTAGATGCAGAAGACTCATCCCCAGTAATTCCTTGTGTTCAAAAGCTGCTGCCCAGATGCAGCAATGAGGATGGGTTCCACAACTAGTACTCTGTGTCCAGATCACAAAATCCAAACACAAAATCTGAAGACCACCCACACTTGTTTAGACCAAAGATATGTACATCCCGATACCCTTTCTTCAATACTTAGCCAGCATGGAAGAAGGATGGCCTAGTCAGGAAGGTGGTTTTCCCAGGATAAGGCTCATCCCCTGCAGGTGGCAAAGGCTCTGTATATGTTTTGGTTGTACATATCAATAAGGGGGAGTCTGAGGTCCAAAACCAAAATATGGACAGCTTCAAGTAGACAATCTGTTGAGTTAGCAAATACATGAATTTGGTTTCTTTAGGCTCTACCCTATTTCAGCTTTCTGCAGACATACCCTGTGACATTTGCGCCAATGGAAAGCAGTAGTTTCAGCCCTGTTGTTACAAGAGACACCCTGTTTTCCTGGAACTGGAAGAAAATCTGTTAGAGTTCAATACTTTTAACAGATTTGGTTGGAATTGTGACTATCATGTTATACTATCACAGAGGGCAGACTTTGGACTTTTCAAAGGCTGGTTGACAAAGTTCCATGG
>NW_010284794.1:0-1235 GCF_000690775.1 Eurypyga helias
CCAAACCATTCTGTGATTCTGTTGCAGGCTCTCTGTCCGTTGAGAGACGTGCCTTCTCAAAGCAACCATGGGGATCCTTTGTCTTATTATCAAACTGGAGACCTTATTCGAGGCAAGTAACTGCAAAAGTTGTCAAGAATATGTTTGCTTCAGTTTTGAGACGTCTGTGACTTTATCTTTTATTGTTTCTGTAGCTGCAATCAAGGATGTTGATCGTTACCACGAGAAGCTCACGGTGTCACTTTACAGCTCAGCTCTTTCACCCAGTCTTTCCAGTACAAAACTGGGTGTAATTACTTCTGATGACTTCCCATTACATCACAAGTAAGAATACGTGCTTCTCGTGTACTTGCTAGGTGTGTTCAGTGTCTGAAGAGCATCTCTGACAGACAGTTCTTTAAACTTGTTGATGGTGTTTCTGGTTTAATTAGATGACTGCATACTTTTTGTTGTGCATGTCTTTAATATACTCGTTTTTGGGTGTGTCAGGTGTGGTTGGTCTTTTAGCAGTTTTCCAAAAACATAAGGAAAGGCAAATAGCAGAGTTGAAGTATCTGTCAGTGTGGACTGTATTAACAAAAGCAAACAACCTAACACAAACAAACAAACCAAAACACATAAAGGAACAACATCAGAAAACAACCAAGGAAAAAAAAAGCTTTGGGAGACTGGAATATGAAATGTGTAAGTTACCCTTAGAAAACCAACAGACGTGGCTATCGCTGCCATTCTTGTAACGGGTTTGTGTGTCCTGGAGATACCTGGATGGCTGCCAAAACAGGTGTCAGAAGCTCACCCGGGCTAAAGGTTAGAAGATTGCAGAGTAGTAGGAGACTGTGTGCCTGTGAAAGAGAGCAGGTGGTGAGCAGTAAGAAGTACCAGTACAGACATTTTTATGCTGAACGTAATCACGGTAGAATTGAGTATAGCGCCTGAGGTTGTGTTTGTGATCGTTGGTGCTTTTTTAAGGCGAAGCATGGAAGTTGCTAATACAGGAGAGACATTTGAGGAGGTTTTGCATCGTTCCCCAGGATTCGCTAATCCATCATTAGTTGAATATTTAGCAGAAAAACTGGGACTAAGTGAATCAAATCCACCGTCTTTGATGAGAAGTCTTCAAATGTAAGTGATTTTATATTGTCCCTATCCTATAGCTTTGCGGAGATTATTCTAATCCATTGAAAGAGACTTGTGAGTGGAAGTCCTAGACCACTTAAACCTTTTGCATTTTGATT
>NW_010284795.1:0-1237 GCF_000690775.1 Eurypyga helias
CACCCCCCAACCCAAATGCTGTAAACGAACCGTCAGAATTGGGTCGATACCATTTTAAATACTAAATCATTTCACCGTCTAATTCCTCTCAGGTTTATTTTAGAAAATCATTCCTAAGATAAAAGAATTTAGAAGCATAAATACCTGGGTAATGCTATAAAACCAGTGCTCCCGTTTTCAACAGTACAAGTATCAGGAGTTAGACTGTAGATGTTTATAGATGCCATCCAGTAGGTCTTCACGGACATCAGTGGGCACCTAGGTTTGCTCCAATTTACTGTCAGAGAGGCCTAATAAATTCTACCTTGGTCAAACTATCTTCTACTAGAAGCTCCTCTCTCAGCATAGGAATAAGCTGCAGACAGGCATGATGCTGGATGACAAGCGAGCTGCCTATTAGATACATGTGGATTTCAGATACGTAACTGCTGCTCTCTTCTATCACATAGAGTGATAGGCAAGGCCAACCCTTCTGGAGATCTTTAGTATACTTACTTCAAACCAGTAAAACTAACGAAGGGACTTGTTTCTAAAGCTCTGCAAAGATGAATCAAAGTTGCTCTGTGTGTTGCTGGAGTAGAATGATGGCCAGAAAGTAAGTACTCAGCAAAATCCAAGAGTGAAAAGCAGGGTGCAGTCCTTGCCACCTTTAAGGGCAAAGAAAAATGAACAGTGGGAAAAGCGGAACGGTAAGCCGAGGTTTGTTGTGGCTGGCAGTCTGTGTTGTGAAGGGGGGAGAGAATGTTCGTGCCATATCCAGGATGGAAATACCGACACCAACTTGAACAAGAAGGTATTATTTGTATTGGCAGGCACGCTGTCTCTGAGGAGAAGCAGGAGAAAGCGCTGTCTCGTGGTGTGATTGGTGACTAAGTCAGACTGACAGAGTCTGCTTCAGTTCGTCCATCCACCACAGATTGGCTGTGCCACCTTGAACCAAGCAGGAGAACTTCACTCTTGCTCCTTGGCTTTCCGCCTCTGACACACAGGAGCAATAATACTCTCCTGACTTAATGGTGTGTTGCAGGTATAAAAATATACTGAAGATTCAATGTTGTGGTTCAGAGCAAGCAAAAACAGACTTGAGCATGTAGGATTAAAGTTTCCTTGCAAAGGGCCTGCAATGAGGTGTACAAATGTAAACCGTTTCCTTAGCTAAGGACGCTTTTTAAGTTCCAGCACCAAGATTCTAGTTTCTTAAAGGAGACGTGAGATTTCCTTTAACAAAAGTGGTTTT
>NW_010284796.1:0-1235 GCF_000690775.1 Eurypyga helias
TGACAAATAAGTAAAAGGCATGGAAAGATATTTGTTATTTTGGTCGAGGGAGAGAGTTTTTTATTTTTGTGGAAATTTCTGTTTTGCTAGTGAGTAACAAAGAAAATCCTGCAGCAGTTTAACTTTGTCTTCTCCACTTTCATGTTGAGGGCAAGTACTGGACAGGTCCTGTGACTCTTAGCCTTTAACTTCTGCATCAGCACATCTCTACACCAGTCTTTCCTGTATGAGACAATCTGCATCTGTGACTGGAAAATGCCTGGGACAGCAATTAAATGTTGTAACTGCATTCAGTTTAAAGTAATCTGAATATCTTAAATCCTGCTGGATTTGCTGCTAGTCTGCACAGTGTCTGCTTTATTCTTGTATGATTATGCACTGCAGTTTTTACTAAATTGTAACTTGAAAACAAGGCTCTATATTAGATTATTTCCATGACAGTTCAAGACCATTTCATTTCACTGAATTTCAACATTTGATTGCTGAATGTGTACAAATGTTAAATAGTACATATTTCAAAATTTTTTTAATAACTTTTCATTATATTGAGAAGACTAAGCTTTTCTCTGGCAAGTCACTAATTTTTCTTCCACAATGAACTCCTTAACATTTCATGAAATCAGTACTATCAAGATAGCTAAACCAAGACATTTTCAAAATGTGAATGGTTTTTGTGTAACAGCAATACAAAGGAATTTTAGTGTTGGCATTTTATGGCTGATTTCAAACACATTGCAGACCCTTAATTTCAAAGAATATATGCCCCTCTGGAGAAGACATTGCATCGTTATTTGTTTTCTAGGTTCTCGTACTCTTGGGAATTACCTTCTCCTTTGTACGTGGCAACCAGTGAAATAGGAACAAAAGGAGGAAAGGAAATTGTGGTAGTTAATCTAAGGTGTTACTTCTGCACTCTGCCAGCTCTCCAACTTCTCCTTCCAAAGGAGGACCCTGTGTTTAGGCTCCCTCAAGAAGTGGGTGGAAGTGTGCTACGTGAATCCACACAGAAAAAGTGCTCTGTGGTGTGAAGCCAGGAAAGCCTGCACTGAAGTAGGCATCAGCTGATCTCTCTGTCTCCCCAGCCTTGCAAAGTTGTCTGGGTTTATGGTGCCTGCCAGTCTGAGGTAATAGAACTGCTTCATTGCCATTATTTAAGAAGTTTTAGCAATTGTAAAGCCACTAAAGCAGAAGTTGGGTTATAATAAGCTGGGGTGGGGGCAGGAGGGAAGAGAGCA
>NW_010284797.1:0-1238 GCF_000690775.1 Eurypyga helias
TTACAGGGCTGGCAAAGGCAGGGCTGGAGATTCTCTGGTCCCTCTGTGGTGCTTACAAACCCTTCTGTTGCTGGGGGAGCTGGATTACGTGTGATTTCCTTTTGGCAGCTTTGAGGTAGCTTTTATTCAAAATGGGGTGAAACTGAGGTTGCCTCAGTTACGTCTTGGGTTTTTTTTCAAGGGCTGAACAGAAACTATATTACAAAAATGAAACATTGTCTTTAGGTTTTGACTTTTTACTGTTAAGTGGATGTGACTGTGATTCCTGAGCAGTACAAGATGGGCACGAATATAAGGTAACTTTGCTCCTTAAAATTAATTTCAAATAGAAAAATACATTCCAATAACATTCCTCCAGCCTGACAAAGAAAGCTCAAACTTCCTGAAACACCATGTTTTGATATCTTTTGAAAATAAAACATCTTGTCATGGAAAATAAAAAAACAGTATGTTCCAATCAAAACCATGTTTCATAGGGAAAATGGTGCTGACTTCTAGTAGCAGGGGGAGGGTGTCAAGGCCTGGGCTGGGAAGGGGAAGGGGGTAGGAGCCCAGTGGCATGCTCTCTCCTTGGAGGTGGGACACGAACCAGGCGTGAGGAGACCACCAGCGAGGGTAGAAGCAGCCTGCTGCTGCTGCAGAACTTCGAGTCTGATTTTTTTTTACCGTTTTTAAACAATCCACTGGGATAGGATTAAGCTCCAGAGACAGGTACTCTAAACCGCTTTGGGATAACACCCACAGGGCAGCTGCCTTTTGCTAACTGATGCATAAAAAAGAGGAAATCCCAAGCGCGGCGTCCCTGAGCTTGCGGGGATGCTCTGTTCCCCGGTCCTTGCGAGTGGGCTGGCTGGCCTGCAGATGGCGAGTTTGCCATGCGGAGAGGCGGGAAAGCCCAGCATCCCTAAGGGAATCGGAAAAACGAACACCCTGTGTGAAGGCGATAGCTAAGAGTTAACTCTTCACCCTCCCTAACGCCCCTGCCACGATGCCTAATTTTGTGTGCACGACCAGCTTTTTACCAGGCAGGAGGATTTTGCCCTGAAGATGGGGATATCAGTACTTTTGCTAAATATCAAACATTAAACATTATTATTTGCAATGGAAACAGGGAACGTCACCACCCACTTCAGCAGCAGCCACAGTCCACAGCACAAAATCATTAAGGCTGCTCTTCCAGGAGGCAAAGTAAAGGTATATGATGATCATGCTGTCATTTTCTCATCTTCACTGTGCTC
>NW_010284798.1:0-1239 GCF_000690775.1 Eurypyga helias
GAGAGCAAGAGGTGACGAGTGGGGAAAGGAGGGAGGGTTTGCTTTACCTCCTGCACATTAATTACGCAACTAGTGAATTTCCCATCTCTTGGTTTGGAAAAGCCCTCCAAGTCTGTTTCCCACGAGCCGGTGTTGAAGTCCCATTTTGATTTGGCTTCTTCCTTGTCTTGGTCCCTGTGGGAGTGATGGATGTGCTTAGCTTGACCCTGGGCAACAAGACTGTAGCATAAACTGCCTTTAGTGCAATTCCCTGTCTTGAACCTTTTGGGACGTGAGAAAAGATGATCCTGCTGGTTCTTCTTGTTTTGCATCTCCAGCCCTCTATGTCTCCTCTGTGCTGATGGAGGTGGAGGTAGTTGTTTCTGAATGAGGAATGCTCTGGAGCATTCTCACAGCTTGAAGCCTCCCAAGGTGTTGAACCTATTCCTCTTGCACGGTGAGATGTAGTTGAGAGGGTCCCCTGAGTAAACCAAAACAGGCACCAACCCACATCCCACCCCATTCTTCTCCTCCATCCACCAGCTCCATTTATTCCTTGGTATTGATCTAGTCTACCTTGAGGTTGACGAATCAACTCATGCCAGCAAATCTCTGACTTCCCTTTGGAGATATTCTCATCTTGGGCATCAGTGCCTCCAACCAACATGGTCCTTTACGCCCTTGAACTACACGGGATCAGTTCATTCTTGGTCAAGCTGTTGGACACCTTTTCTCATGCAATGTTTGGTTTCTCCACTGGAATCCCCCAAGGGGATGCTGCTGTTTGTTTGAGTGGACACCTGTCCACCCCAGGCCTTTCCAAACACCAGAGGCGGTGTTAAACCCTGCGAAGCGTGTCAGGCTTCGAGTTCTGTGTTGGGACATGTCTGAGGCAGTAAGCTCCGAATGCCATGTGAGGATCAGGAACATTTTTGTGGCACACTGCCACCTTCCCCCTGATCACTTACCTCTGAGTGACAAATCCATCTCTGAAATGTTTCTAATGCTTTGCAGTGCTGTGGCTTCTCTCGTGCAACCGTCTCTGAGTGTAGTACAGATGTTATTTAATTACATCCCTCCCTGGAGCAAAATGGGGCAATTCCTGGCATTTTCAGCACTCTGGTGTTTGTATCACATGGAGCCAATCCAGGCTGACAGATAGTCCCAAAACCAAGCAATGCTTGAGTCTGCCTCTTTGCAGGCTGCTACCTCCTTGGATGATGGTCAAAAGGGAAACGTGGTGGATACTGTCACCCTTTG
>NW_010284799.1:0-1237 GCF_000690775.1 Eurypyga helias
TCATAAGAAATACCTAATGGGCACTCATTGGGATCTCTCTTTTGAATGGATTCTGCTTCTTTCCAAACATCTAGAGAGTAATTTGATGGAAAATAACAAGCAGTGCTTTCCCCTTGTTATTGGGACAGAGTATCTTTACCCCTGACTTTTGTTGGTTGGAAGATTAAGGGTCCTTTTACTCTCCCTTCTCCTACCTAAAGGGCTGATGTTTTAAACCTTCCATAAAGTTCGGTAGTTGCCTGCACTAGTCGAGAGGATTGTGTTTACTTAATTCCAGTGATGCAACTTGCCATTCCCTTACTGCTACGTCCATATGTGACGCCAGATTGCACTCCCCGTTGCTGCTGATGCCAATTCTCCCTGTATGTCATGGTCTTGGTTGTATTATTTGTAAAATAACTCTTGTAATGGGCTTGGAGCAGAGCAGACAAAACTCACTGCAAGGCACCTGAGAGGTTTTACGTGGGCAGCTGGTACTTACATTACTAAGTAATGTTCAGTGTGCTGCTTTCTGAGTGAGAGTTCTGGGTTGTCTCTGTTTGTCCTGATTAAGCAGTAACATAGGGTATCAAGAGCTGTTCTGCAGGGAGAGGAGGGATGCTCTCTGTTAAATTCTAATACTGTGTGCTATGTAAATTATTTGTATTGTTTGCTTTGCAAATTTGACAGGTGTAAGCGCAAGCTAAATTCAGACTATCCAAAGTAACTGCCCAAGGTAGATGTTACACGCTTGTAAGATCTGTTTCATTGCCTGTAATGATGTATGCCATCTTCTCTAGAAGGAGCTCTGTCCCGAAGCCTTAACTGGAAGGCTGAAGTTGTCACTGTATCTGCATGTAAAGTTTGGATTTGGTCATTTCATTATTATGAACAGAGGTTTTTAAAGTTGTGCTGTACGGTGATTCCGCGTTATGTTTAAGCACCTGTTGGTCTTTCACTGGGGTCTTGTGACTAAGCTCTCTTTGTGCAAGCCTCTCCCCATCCCAGGTCAATGTTTTCCACTGTGTAACTTCACCTTTGTGTTACTTCCTAAGTGAGAGAGAGGGCTGCCGTGGTTGCATCAGTCTAAGAAACGTGATTGGTAACGAGACTACTCACTTCTGGCTTTCATTCTGGTTTCTGCGTGAAGACTTGTTTCTCACTCTATAGGTTACATCTACACTCTGTACAATAGTGCTAAATTGTCCTGCTTCGTTAGCCACGTGTCCACCCCTAAAAGGAGAAAGCTGTCCGTTAC
>NW_010284800.1:0-1241 GCF_000690775.1 Eurypyga helias
CTATGATTCTATGATTCTAAGGTGTGTTCCTGAGCAGAGCATCAGCTAGGGACTTACACACAGGGGTAAAGCTGCAATAACTGCCAGGCACAAGAAGCAGAATGCAAAAATAGCTGCGATCGAAAAGCCTAAAAGCAACAGGGGCAAAAATTGGATTATTTTAACTTAGAGCATCTTCTGAAAAGAAGCCATAGTAAAGCAGGGGAAGGAGAATTTAGAGGAAAGCTTAATGAGCCATTTCTGCTCTTGGATTACACCAGCGCAGATCTGTCATTGAAGTCATTTACACCAGTATAACCGAGAACCTGTCTCAAAGCATTTCAGCAGCTGGAGGGGATTTATTTAGATGGAAAGAATGTGTTCAGCATAGCTTGGCCAAATGACACCTATGGTGGACTTGGCAGCTGTTAGCAAGTATTTATAGGATGTAAACAGCAAGGGGAAAGAGGACGGAAATAGAGCAAACTGTAGAGGAACAGAAAAATGGGATGAAATTGGAAAAAGGAGGATTTCATAGCTGTATGGGTTAGACTGCAAAGCATCCATCTGGGTGGAATGAACGAATTGATTTACTCGGTATTTATTGGACGAAGCATTTGAAACTAGAGGCCATAATTTTGCACTGATAAGAAGGCAATCAGCCTCCACCACTGATTTCTCTGCTTCTGTGATGGTTCTGTAGAACTGACAGGGATCCCTGTCCCACCAGGGGATCGCTGTTTGTAACATCAGATCAAATGTTCCACCTGTGATCCCTTTTCTGATGGTAGGTAGCTGCGATTGCTTCAGAAATGAGGATTTGCAACCATTACCAGCTTCGGAGCTTCCCACACGCAAGCCTGCATTTGGTTTTTCATGTTTAGTAGCCACTGACAGCCTGGTACCTTTGTTTCATCCAGTCCACATTTAAATCCGTCTGTGACTTGACCTATTCAGCACGTGGCAACAGTGGTTTCCCCAGTTTGCGCTTTACATACGCGTGTCTGTGTGAATTCCTTCCTTTGCGTTAAACTTTCCGCAGGGTGATATCATTGCCTGGCCCTGCGTGTCTCCCGTCGGTCATGATCTTACCCAGTCAGGGATTAGAGTCTAGTTTCTTCTCAGAAATCCTTCTGGAAGTCCTTTCCATTTTCTGGTCATCTTTTTTTGCTTCCTTCAGTCAATTTCTAGTTCTAGGTGTGTTGGGGTTTTTTTTTGTGAGAAGTCTGAGCTTGCTTGCAGTTTTTAAAATGCTGGTTGTC
>NW_010284801.1:0-1238 GCF_000690775.1 Eurypyga helias
AGCCCTCAACATAAAGATATTGACCGGTTGGAGTGAAATCTCTGACGTATTTTACATAGTCCAAATTGACTTCTCATCTACACTAATAACCCAGGAAGGCAAAGTCTTGAAGAGAAATTCAGGACAGAACATGTATTACAGCTGAAGATGATCGCAGCACAGTAACTTCTCTTCCTAGAATCAGTATGGGATGGATGAGTAGGGTCCATCTCTCCATGAGACAAACACCACTACCGAGGATGAGAGCTGGTAAGGGGAAACCTGTTAGGTCTGTGGCTGCTTACTCACCTTTTACCATGTTCAGGACTAGAGTATGACAATGAGAAAACTCCAGCTGGTATGTGTACAAGCTGGGATAGAACAAGCGTAGTTAAAAACTGCTTGTCTTATTGTTTAGATTTCTCACTTGCAGCCATCATCCAATTGTCCCCAAAAATGTGTTTCATAGAAGGCAGTAATGGCAACCCAAAAGCAGCACAACTTACGGCAATGAACAAGAAATGACCAAAAACAAGCCAAAACAAAACCCAAAGAAAACCCAAAAAATCTCTATTTGAATTAAAAGTTTCAGATTTTACGGAGTCTATGACTTGTTCATCCAGAATTCAAAATCAAATGGAAACACCATACAAATCCTGGAAGATGTGAAGGTTTAGTAAACTGCTACAGTATTTCCACGCTTGTACCACCAAAAATGCCCACAACATGAGACAATAATAATTCTCATCAAGAATTAGTTGCTAATAACACTTTTGCAAGGCAGATAAATTATTTGGGAAGTCTAGAACTCCTGATCACACTTTGTCAAGTCCTTAAATGTACAGCTGTGCTTTCATCAGGGGAGAAAGAAAGATGTGAGAAGCACTTTCACAGCTGAAGCCAGAAGCAAAGGCATGCAGATGTATCTGTTAGCAAGAACTGCATTTCATTCACATTACTCTTCACGTGGAAGATGACTGTAACTCGTGCTAACGCGAGCCAACAGCAATTTCTGTTTTCATTTACAGTCCATATATTGAAGAGAGCTTGAGGAATCCTTTGGTGAACGCTATAGCCACTTCATTAAGAACCACAGACCGACTTGCTTTATGCAAGTACTGGAGGACTAAATACTTCGAAAGCACTGTGATTCCTTTTATACCTACGCTGGGGTGGACACAGACATCGATAGAGCTGGACAGCCCACTTGCTGGTCAGCCCTATGTGAATTTGCATGAGACCCAGCTCTTCCCGCCTGC
>NW_010284802.1:0-1236 GCF_000690775.1 Eurypyga helias
GGTGATATGCAAAGAGCATGAGCACAGCATGAAAATAGTATAAAAGCAAGAGGAGAGAAGTAAGTAAATAACACCATCAGTAAAGACCATTTCCAAGGACACTGATATGGGAATTGCTTATTAGGGCAGAAGGTTGACTTCTCTTGTCCCCGTTCAGCGACTGAAGGGTTGGGGAAGAGCAGGTCAGAGCCCTGGTACAAACACAGGTCCCAGGACAGGGAGGGGTCATGAGGGGTCCAATTGCTCCTTAACATAAAATATCTTCATATAGCCCAGGTAGTCACCTAGGATCACCTCATTTTTGCATAAACCAGGAGGAAATAATGCATGCTGACTTGCTGGCACAGAACCCACTTCATCTAATCCTTTGTCCTTGGAAAGCCCCAGCTCAGCTGTTGCACATCTCCATCGCTTTCTGATTCAGTAACTTCCAGCTGGCTACACTGTCCTCACAGTTACTCATACACTCTAACTTTCCTACTCTGCTTCCTCCAGCAGTTACTACTTCCTCTATCACCTAATGCCAAGTGCCCTACCTAGGGCTACTGAAAGCGTTTGGGTTGACGAGAGGTCTACATGCTCCCAGAGGAGAGGCAGCTATTGGAAAGGTCCCCCTCCCAAAGATTTCCCAGTGGGAATTACCTCGCCTGGACATCAAGAGAAGCCTCAAAAGTGCACTGGTAGTTCTGCATCGTTTGTGGAGTGAAGGTCACAGCAGCAAAGGCATGAGAGTGGCTGGGCACGCACATCCGAACAGGCTCCACCTCGAAAACGTCGCTAACGCGGCTGTTCAGCTTGGAGGAACCCAGAGAGCAGTGTTAGGAGGAAACACCCTTCAACGTGATGCAGTTCTATTCATATATGTATCATGGGGAACAGCTCCAGGCGGTGTGCCTTCCCTCCTGCTTCCCTGGCCAGGCTTCCTTCCACCCCAGGGGGTGACTCCAAGGCGGTGCTGGCCTTGCACAGGGAGCTGTCAAAGCTAGTTCTGAGTGCTGGGCAGCCACCCCAGCATACACGGGAGGTGGGGACTGTATGGAAAACCCCACAAATAATCTAGAACTGCCCTTTAAAGAGAAGGAAAAGACCAGGAAGCCTGAGGAAATGGCCTGCTTTGATCCCTGGCACACCAGTTCGGCAGAACAGCGCTCTCTGATGTGCTTCCAAGAGATATTCAGAAGGGTTTGGGTCTCCCACCAAAGACCCAGAGGGATGAGCCAAAACCTTGTTTGAGAC
>NW_010284803.1:0-1241 GCF_000690775.1 Eurypyga helias
CTCTGCCCAGCCTGTACTTGTATTTAAGATTGCCAAGGATAGTGTCCTCCAAGCAGTGCACCAGGGCCACGGACCTGTGACTTCCCACGCACAGTGACATGTATTTCACCCACCACTGAGCTTTGCACAGGGACAATAAGGCTTACTTAATCATGGGATCAGAAGCTGATTGTCGCGTAAAGACTTGTGATCCCAAGCTGAGTGCAGTCAGCATGGGTACATGTAGGACATTTCCAGACAGTATGTAACTAGGGGCAGATTCAATGCAAGAGCTGATGTCTTGAAATGACAGTTAAGATCACCCAGAAGAAAACCCATAAGCTGCGTAGTAAAGTCCTTGTATGTTCTGTGGGGCTAGTTAGGTGTGGGGACCTGAGATAAAGCACTAGTTGCTGCTCCCCGCCAGTCCCAAACCCACCCAGCCAACGATGCACATGAAACCTCATGGTCCTCTCCAGAGCTGGGGCTGCAGGAAGGAAGCATCTTTTACTCATTCAGGATCAAGACAGCCGTGCGCTGGGAAGCAGTGCTCTCCCGAGGACTCTTCAGGGAAAGCCACTGACCATGACTCCGGTGCAGACTGCAGTCAGCTCTCACCCTTGGACCATCAAGAGAAAACTCCAGGTATTGAAAAACTAATTGTCTTGTTAAAAAGCTGTATCTTGAATCAGTGGCTAGAAACTGGCCTGTTTAAATGGAAAATAAGGATGTGATGTAATTAATGGTCTAAACATAGTACTAAGGAGTTGGAACATATTCACCTGTGATGTGCTGTCAGCTCCCAATTGATAAATGTCTGCTAACAGGGCGGGTCAAAAGTAAAAGACACCATATTTTTATTTATCACAGCGATATGTATGCCAGGAGCCGCAGGAGACCGTGGTACGGATTAGGATGCCCAGTTGTCCCCATGCTTTTTCAAAGGTATCATCTGTGGGTGTTCTCAGTTCTGCTCGTGGGCTGGGGTCAGGGATGAGGTGGAGATCTGGAAGGAGGAATTTATATTTCCTGGATTTACCAAAAAATCCTTTTTCAGCCTTAACTTCTCAACCTCTCTTTGTGTCCTCTTCTTTAAAACAGCAATAATGTGCTCTGCACAGCCTGAGAGAGAGCTGCGAGGGAAATGCACCGACGGCGTGGCGTGCTCTGAGACCTCTGAACGGGAAGTACCACATACTGTATAGCTGAATACCATATAAATACCATGCAAGTGCAAAGTATGCTGCTGCTGCTGCTTTTCA
>NW_010284804.1:0-1241 GCF_000690775.1 Eurypyga helias
GTTCTCAATCGAGAACAGAAGTAAAAAAATTGAAGGAAATTATGAAAAAAAATTATAAAGTTCCATATGTGAGTTTAAACTTGATATCCAAATAATGCAATATTTGTAACTGCAAATTTATCATTTAGATAAAGAACTAAATGGACAAAAAGGTACACCTATACTAACCTCAAAAAGACCTATTAAAATGTAATACAAGGACAGTAGTATGAAGGTAATCTGATTCTAGGTAAGTTCAGAAATTTTAAAGGCTAGTGTACAGAACATAAGATAATTGCAGGTAATCACAACAGTAAGTTTTAATAGCTTTTATATTACAACACAACCTAATTGTGGAGATGTCCCTTCGGTCGCCCATGATCATATTCTGTTTTGTGCTGATTCATAAACTTTTGTGACTACAGAGCAAATAAGTATGTTACACTTCAAATGGAGTTTATGTTCCTTTATTAGATACAACACATAAAAATATTTTTAGATGGAATTCTGTAATTCACTTAATCAAAGCCATAACTTAAATCATACAAATGTACCCAAGAAGTTAGTAAAAATGTTAACTTTATTTAAAATATTATTCTGTAATCCCCTCAAAAGCCTTGTAAATTCTATAAAGTTTTGATTGCAACAATAAATGAAAGTGAAAGAAAAATGGTACATATTAAATGGGGAAGGGAAGGGGCTTTATGTCAGGCTGAAAAGAGAAATTTTTTGTAACGAATAAACCAAACCGGTTTCACATTTTAGTCCATTGTCTTAGGCATTAATATGGCCAACACTGTGAGTACACTGCCATGAACTTCTTCCCCACCATCAATTAGTATGAATATTCACTGTTTCATAATTTATAGATTAACAAAATATATTTTTCTGTCAAACTAAAGACTTCGAAATGTGAGTCAAAGATATCTGCTATGCCTTTTTTTCTTAAACTATATCTAGCCTTAAGCAGCAAGTAACAGTGTAAAGACAGGATATCATTGCACTGATTAAACATAATTTATACACTAACATCAATATATAACAGTGTCTCAGACTTAGAGAAACCTTATAGCTTGTATTCAGTATTTTGGAATAGATAGAAGTCTAGCACTTATGAAATGAGTCTCTTCCTTCATTCTTGCATTTCAGGTCATGATGTTTCACCTATGATTTTTTTTTTTAATTTTAATTTACTATTACTTTAAACTGTGTTCTTCCTATGTGAATCCACACAACTGGTGGATTTTTTTTTTTTTTAAATT
>NW_010284805.1:0-1242 GCF_000690775.1 Eurypyga helias
TTTTTTTTTTTTCACAGGAACCATCTGTTGAATTTCAGTGAGACTCAGTCAACTAACCCTCTTAGGCTCCCTAGGAAATCGCACCCTCAGTCAAATAAAGC
This sequence comes from Eurypyga helias, assembly GCF_000690775.1. NCBI lineage: Eukaryota > Metazoa > Chordata > Aves > Eurypygiformes > Eurypygidae > Eurypyga > Eurypyga helias. The sequence goes on from NW_010284805.1 coordinate 102, forward strand.
ATGGCATTTTAGCTGAGGAGTGAAGTTAGCATTCACATGGCTGGCTCATTCTAGGGTTTTTTATTAGAGGACAGAATTAAAGAACATGGGGACTGAACAGCAGAATAATTAACTGTGGAACTTTCTCACTCTGTTACACAAAATGACTGCGCTCAGTAACAGAGACAAGAAAGAGAGAAGTCAGAGCATTGATGAGAAGATGAAAGCCAGCTGCTGCAATATGAGTTATTTCCTTCCTTTCCTATTGTTCTCACTGAGAAACGGAAGTAGAATCAAAATGGTGGGAAGTAGAGTCATGAAATAAAAAGGAGGGCACATATCTCTTCTGGGTTTTTTTTTTTTCACATTTCAGAAGATGCTTTTATATTGTTTTGAGAAATATGTCTTAGCTTTTATGGACTTGTTTGTTCAGCACGGTCTGAAGAGGGCAGCTACAAGGTGAAAAAGTAAAATGGGAAAAAAATCAGGCATGTCTAAAAATAATTATATATATATAATAGATATGCAGTCCTAGTCATAATCTTGTTTTATTTAGAGAATTAGAAACATGAGTTTAAGGAAACTTGTTTGAATGCAAGAAGTATAAATATTTTATAAAATATACACAGCTTTTAATCTGTCCATAATCCTACTGAAAGCTATACATGTATGTATACATACACACTCTTGTGTTTGTGGAGGTAAGGATGATATTCAGATACAGCAATGGAACAGTATCAGGACTTTCTTCTCCCTGCCAATAGACTTTTCTCTAGGAGGGAAGGTAGCAGCCCCTTATCAGAGTGATGTTACAAATATGAGCACCTTATACATCACATCCAAATAGTGAACTTAAAGAACTGAATAAAATTATGTCTGAAACTAGGTTCCCCAAAATGTGGAATTTACCTTGAAATATGAATAAAGACCAATAGCACCTTATTTTTCTCTTTTTCAGCATAAACTCCATGCTTAAATATTTATTCAGTAGGGATCCAGAATCACTGTCTTCTCTGGGAACATTAATAGCCTTTTCTTCAGCATCTAGAGTGTTACTAACACAACCAAATCCTGCTTAAATACTCACGTGTAATGAGCTAGTTTGTTGTTTTTCATTTGGGGCGTTATTTTGGGGGGAAGTGTTTGGTTTTGGTTTTTTGGT